>NW_027498944.1:0-103135 GCF_021521415.1 Bidens hawaiensis
AATGTTTTACAAATAAATGAGAAAATACTATCCGGGTTTGGTGAGACTCACACCCACAAATTTTCTAAAAACAGGTAAATCAATATGGTGGCTTTTGATTATTTACTAAAATTGCCCTGGTGGGGGGGGGGGGGGGAGGTTGGATTGTTAGTGTAGACAATTTGGAAGATATAATCAGAGACCATGTATGGTTAGGTTCCATTTGTATACTTGGTGGAATTTTTTTTGGGGGGGGGGGGGCAGAGAGTGTCACATAGAATTATGGTATGCAATTATATAGATTGTAAGATTAGTATACGGTATAGAACATGGGAAATTATCTTTGCTTGTAGTTCAGGTTACTGGAGTAAACAAATGATACGAACCCAATCGTTAATCATATGGTCCAAAGAAAATAGACGGAAACCAGATTAGAACTATACAGAGAATTCAGATTAATTCATATTTTTCATTAATAATCATAAAGCAAAACATAAAGGGCTTAAATAGCCTTACAATCTAGCATCAACCCACTAACACACTAACTAATTATTAACTGCATAAAAGTGGGCATAAATAAAGGAAAATGCAAGAAATAAAAGGATTGTGCATAACGTGGGTGGGTGAGCTAGTGCAATTAAAATCGTGACACACAACAACAAATTCCGTGGAAGCAGGCAAATTATATCCACATGAAACAGCCAATCACATATTCACATCCGCATCCGCATGTTTTATGTTGTAGATAGGCTTTGCACCAGAATTGGCCTGCGATTGCAAATGAAATTGGGTTTATTGAAGCATTCGCTTGGCCGGTTGGGTTGTGAGTAGGCCTGAGCCTGATAAACTTGTTCCATTCTGAACGTGGATGCCAGCGTAACAATTGCGAGCGCGGATGTGGGTCTCTCCAAGTATCATGCAGATGCATGTCGACCACAGGCCCAAGGCATTTTGTGAATGAGATGGTCCATTCGGGAATGTGTATGCCATTTGGCTCAGACTCATATCTGCACCTAGACGAACTTGTGAACCCTACAACCTTTAATGTAAATAGCCCAAGTATTAATTGATACTTGTATGTTAAACAGTTAGTCGTGCATAAGTGAGGAAATGGATAACTATCAATTCAGAATATAACAAGATATCCAGGTAAGTTCTATACTCTTGTTCTTTTAAATCTTTTGGGGTTGCACGCATACTCATAAAAGATATTAAATAAGGCATTTGATGTTTTTAAATGAGAAAGTTATTGAAAGAGAAGTAAAAATAGAAAGGTAAGTGGTTTAACAATAAAATTTACTCAACTTGTTATACATTAAGTTGATATGAAGAATGTGAGCATGTCATGACGTAGATGTTAGGGAGGTCGGTGTGCCTTATACTTGTCCACATCATGAATGCTCGTGAATGATATATGAATGTTTATACAATAGATATGTGTTCCTTCTATGGATTGTATGTGAGTATTCCTTGAATGGTTAAGTGATTGTTTCTTAAATTATTATGATTATGTGTTATTCCTTATATAATTGTGTTTGTCGTTCTTTCTATAGATATGAGTTGACGTTATATGGTTAGACATTAGGGTTTCTTGTAGGGATATGGATAGATGTTTCTTTTATGGACATGGATATACGTTCTATTTATGGATAAGTATAGGTGTTCCTTCTATTAAATGTTCCTTTTAGGGATAGACATTCAATGGATATGCATTGGTGTTTCTTGATTGAATATTGTGTGTGCCGTTGTATGTACAAGGTAGAATAACTCAAGGTGAGATATAAATGAGTAAGAATGTTTAGGTAAGTAAAGTATGTTTTAGTATCTTCGGATCGATTATGTCACGAGCTAAAATGAAGAAATGATACTTTTATGTATAGAAAGCAAAGTTAGAACTCACTCAGCGTGTACGTAACTAACTGTTTATATGCATGCATGTAATGTAGATGATAGTGGTGAGTTTGGAGTGCATACGAGACTATCAATATGAAGATGGTTTTATAGATTGGTGCAAATGTGTAAAGTTTTTAGTTTCAGTTACAAGAACATGTTAATCTCGGATATTAAACTGAGTTGATGTATAAATCCAGCTTAAAGTAAAGTGCACGAGTTTGAGTCCTTACAATGTCATGCTGAACAAATTAAAATACAACCTAATAATAGATAGCTCCAAGAATTGCTTTAAATTTAACTACTTGTGACACAACTAAAAATATATCACTAAAACACGATAAATTTTATTTTAATTCATGTACGTATGAAATAAAATACATTATGCTGCCTAATTCTTATGTCATTGGCTTGTATCCAATATCTAGAAATTTCATTTTAGGTCATATTTGTTAATTAGAAGAGAAAAATATATTAAATATAAAATTTTTTTAGTAACCTAATTTTAGCGTATTTTAAAGATTATCTTTTGAACCCGTGTATTATACGGAATTTTTTAAACGAAAAAATATTAATAAAGTCTATTATCTGAAATAAAGACACAAAATTAAAGGTAAAAAAATTAAATATATAGTGCAAATAATAAGAAGTTTAAAATCTCAAATTTATATTCATATGGAAAACATAGAAACGAATTAGATATTACTATGAATTCAATACTACTATGAGTTCGAAGTAGCAGCAAAACAGATTCACAACAATAATAAAATAAAAAAAAATAGAAGTACATAGAATGATTTGATGCATGTCATTTTAAAGTAACTACCTTTCAAAAGTTGGTTTTATGTATGATCCTATTTCTTTTGTTAAAATTGATTATGTGATAAGTGTTTATGAGTAAAAAAAAAGGGGGACTTGGCGGTTTCCAAAAACCAAACAACATGGATTTATTGTGTTTCAGGCAAAAAACATGAATTGTAGGACTCCAAATTTTTTAGGTATAATTAATCATGGTTTTAATGCTTAAGAGTTTTTTTTAGAATGATTACGTTTAGAAAATTAGATTAAAGATTCAAATTGAATCCACAAGTTCTTATTGTTAAAAAAATGGTGACTTCCTTAATAAAAAGTAAGGTATATAAATATATTTTAGGAATTAAATTGTTGTAAATGGTCGTTAAATATATTGAAAATGTTGTGACTTCTAGGTCAAACCATTTTCACCCATAACCTATGGATAGTATTGATTAAGAAAAAGAGAGATTAGAAGATTATGACAGAATTTTGTGTCAGGATTGAATGTGGTTAAGAGATCTAATTATCATTATTTTTGTTTACTAGTCTAATAATAAGATTAAGGGGCCTTTAAAAACTTTTAAAAAGGTCTATTAAGAACTCACACAACAAGTTAATTTTGTATTTTATTTATGATAATACAAGTTGTGTCGGAAATGTGTTCTGACACAAACTCCTATTTTATTTTTATTTTTATTTTTTTTGGCATTGTTATGTTTTGAAGAAATTGACGGCCAACAAAACTGAGCTAATTATCGAGAGCTATGTAACAAAGAATTAAATAAAAACATTTGCACGGATTTGATCGAACATCTTTAGGAGCTTCATTTACCTGACAATGGTTAAGCGTGGATTGGATATTTATTTATTTTGCATTTTAATTTTGTGTTCTTGTTTTTTTCAATTTCAAGTGACACATTTTGTTTATTTTAATTAGTGTTTATCTATTAGTTATTTATCTTTAATAGGTACTTGTTTTAAATAAAATAAACTAGATTTTATCCTCCGTATTACGAGGTTGTTTTACATTTTCGTTTTTTAATATTTATTTTTTGAATTTTAATTTTCTTTATTGTAAGAAAGTTAATAATATAATTAGGATTTGATGATGAAAGGGTTTTACAAATAAATGATATGTTATAATCCGTTTAAAAGTTATCTGGGTTTGGTGAACCATGACTTGCTTATTTTTTATTACTATAAAATTGTTTTTAATTACAAATAATATCTTTTTTAAAAAAGAAATCGGATATTAATTTTTAGTATATCTCTATTTTATGGGATTTTATATCAAATATTTGGTAAGGTTAATTTTTAATTTAATGAGATGATATAACCTGTTTAAGAGCTATCTGAGTTTGGTGAGACCCATATTCGTGAATTCGGATCAAATGCATAAGAAGCCTTCATTAAGAAATAAAGCAATCTGGTTGCTTGAGAGAATTTAGAGAGTAACAAGAGAGCTTTTAAATCTTTTGTTTACGGAGGTTTTATTTAGGTTTTTATTTTTAATCGCTTTACTATTTTTATATTTTGTAATTATTTGTTTTATTTTTAATGTAGCCTTGTTTTAATTTAATACGTCTATAATAGTTTGTTACATTTATCATATTTATTTAACGTTAGAGATCCTTCAATTGAGATGTGTAGGTTTCTTAGATTTTTAACGAATGAACATAACGAACACGAATATGCTGATTTTTTTTAAAACGAACAAACATGAAAAAAAATATTTGTCCTATGAAAAAGGGGCGGTTAATGTAGGTTACGATCGTGGTTGACGCATGAGAGGGGAGGTTGATGATGGTGGGTGGTAATCATAAGTTAATCAGTTAATCGATGATGGAGAGGATAGACCGATAGTAGGGAATATGTAGATGAGAGAAATTATATTAAGGTTTGATGTTAAAAGGGTTTCACAAATAAATGAGATCTTACAACCCGTTTAAGGGTCATCCGGTTTGGTGAGACTCATGACCCGTGAAAATTATTGTTTGATGATTAAGGAGTTTCACAAATTGAGATGTTATAACTCGTTTAAGAATTATTCAGGTTTGGTGAGACCCATGACCCGCGGAAATTATTATTTGATGATGAAAGATTTTATAAATAAATAAGATGTTATAACCCGTTTAAGTATTATCCGGGTTTGGTAAGATCCTGCGAATTTGGGTCAAATGCATAAGAAGTCACCATTCAGGAATGAAGCAGTCTGCTGGCCCGAGAGGGGGTGAGGAGCAACCGCATCACGACACATAGGATTTTTTTGTAGGCAATATATATAGATAGATAGATATTAATTGTACTAGAAAATGGATGAATGAACAATATCACCACACTCCCCTTCATGTTTAAAATTGTAACCTTTTCATACCAATTTGATAGAGGAATGGATAAAGTGCTACAGTGCCAGGGCCACCTGTGAGATAAAGAAGAAGTGGGTCATGTAACGGATCTCTGACTCAACAAAGTAGTAGAACAACTGAACTTCATTGTCTTCTCCAACGCCGACATATCTTCCAACACAAAACAACAAGAACTCGTTAAACAACCAGTTTAAGTAAAAAAAACAAAAGACAAAGCATACCCGGTTTCAAGAGTGAAAGGGAGATCGCCATGAAAACCAGGGAGATACTTGACGATGGGGTGGCCGTATGACAGTGAATATAACATAAATACTATGAAAATAATAGAAAGTGAACAGAAGGTTAAATGATTGGTCATCATAATCATTATTATGATTATTGTTAGGAAACCACTCTCAACTTAAAGGAGGCTGGGCTAAGCAAATACACCTACATATATATATTGATAGTTTGGAGAACAGGAGGATAATATTTGCTTCAGTTGTTGAACAGAAGTTATTAGAAAAAGAATTTAATTATTAGGTTTGTTGGGAGTTGGAGTGGAGAATGGAGATTCTTGTAAAGTGGTGCCCGTTACTCGTTAAATGGGTGTTTGAATTTCTTACTTTGGCCTAAAAAAATTTAATTATTAGGTTCGTGGAGTTTGAGTGGAGATTCTTGTACTGTGGTGCCCGTTACTTTTTAAGACTGTTTGTTACGGGCACCCTTTGGAACACGGAGACCGCGGCTCACCGTCGAGGGGCATGGAAGGGGGGTGGCTTTACAACGATGGGCGTCGTTCTCTCTCCATCTCTCACACACGCATACATATATACGCATATATGAGTAATGTTAAAATAAGAAATTAACATTTCCTAAAAAGTGTAGGAAGTGATTAAAATCATTGGACCAAATAAAACACATAAGGGCAGGATGTTCATGCTTGAAATATTTTAATTTTTGAATTAATATATTTATTAATGTAAGATTCCTATTTTTATGGCTGATATAATTAAAAGGGGTATTTACATATTTCTTTTTCCTAAACTTTGAAATTACATAACAACAATTATTTTGGTCAAACAATCATATGAATCTTTAATCTTCTTTTTTTCAAGCAAGCATATATGCACGACGGTGGAGTGGGGGTGTATGGCGGAGGTGGCGGCGGCAGAGGTCGAGGCCGTGGTGGTGACGGCGGAGGTGAATGGTGGTGACGGTGGAATGGTGGTGTACGGTGGCGGTGGCGGCGGAGGTGAATGGTGGTGACAGTGGAGTGGGGGTGTACGATGGTGTTAGCGACGCCGGAAGCTGTGGTGGTGACGCCGGAGGTGAATGGTAGCGAAAGTGGAGTGGGGTTTGGGACTATGATTCTAGGGTGGATGAAACGTCGCGGGCTTAATATGCTATGCTTCAATTAATCTTCTTTGTAGTTAGAATTTATCTTTTAATTATTGGTGTGTTTCTGTTAAGTGCGTTTTTGTTCTTGGTGTTGTGTTCTAAATATGAATTAAAATTTGGTGTCGTGTTATAAAAACATACTGTAATATAGATTACGATGTGTTTTTGATGTTGTATTTTAATTTTGGATTAAAATATGATAATCACAGATTGATTATGTTTCTATATATAACACAACACACTAGAAGATTATGCTTCTACAGTGTTATAAAACAAGTATTAAAATAAAACACGCAGCTTATAAAACCCACTTTCCATCTGGACCATCTAATCACCAAATCTAGCGAACCGGATTACTTCTTACAATTTTTAGACACATTCCATTTATTATTATAACTCCACCCATATATATATATATAGGGGCGCCCAAGGGGTTTTAAACTATAGTAGGATGTTATGGAGAAGGGCTTGGAAGCCCCGTTTTCTACGTGTCGATGACGCGGCAATCTGGAGGGGCTTCGATGCCCTCCAACATAAAGAACAACCTAAGTGGGTGTTTGAAATTTATTATTTTGGCCTCATTATGACTCATGAAAAAGCCATAAGTTACAAAGTTGTAACTTATCCAACTTTTCCACTCACATCTTAAAGGCACCCAAATATTATTAACTTTTCAAAAAAGTTAAAAAGTAATAGAGAGTTCAAAATAAGAAATCCCAACCACCCCCTAAGGCATGTGGTTGGTTACTCTAGGGGTAGTGTGCTTACATGACGACAAATAGTGAAAAATGGAGAATAAGCAACATCATACCCTTTAGTCTAAATATTGTCCTTGAAGCTTCATCCATGATTCATCATTTAATATTGGGTCATATGGTGATGATTTAACGCTAGCTGTACACTTGTTGAATCCCATGTTAAAGTCACTTAAATCTGTTATGGTTAAAGTGAACAAGGCTTCAAAAAATATTCTTTTTTTTTTCTAAAATTTAAAACAAGAATATGATTTAGAATAAAATTTTTATAAAAAAATGTAAAACTATCATAATAAAAAAAACTTTGAACATTATAAAAAAATAAGAAAAACATAAAAAGTACAAATTTTAATCGCATTTTCTTTGTTGTTTTTCGATTTCCTTTAGAAGAAGAGTATGTTCTTTTCTAAATAACGATCGGCGACCCGGATCTAGGTTGTTAAAGTCCATGATAAGAAAGTCCAAATTCCTCAACCATTGTTTAGTAAGTTTCGCCTTCGCCACCACGATACTACTTAATATTTATGGACTTCGGCTTTAAATTCCGAATTGACATAAGTGGTTCTTATTTTCCCCCGATACCTTCCAAGTGGTCAGCGTGGGTCTTGTAGTCCTTGTCCCATATTTTTAGCCCCGCGTCTGGTGTAACTATCTCTACCTATTTCGAGCACGACCCGAGTATCTGCCATAAATAGTCTTCGTCCCACGTTTTTACCACCTTGTGCTTATTCAACACCTTGGCTTTTCATTCTACGATGGTGAGTTAGTAAACTTGAAGATCGTCACTCTCACTTGGTCGCATTTGTCGATTGCTTTCATTGTTTAGATATTCGTAAGCAGTCCAATAATTTGCAAATTTTGGACCACCGTCCCGATATCGTATCAGGATTACACTCTCTATTTCACACCAGCTGGTCGAACAACTCCCTCACTTTAGTCCAAAAAATTTTGGCTTTTTGGTAGTCCACTTAAAAAAAAAATAAAAGATAACTTTTTAAAAATTTGATACGAAACCAAAAAAAATAGTGAACTAAAATACCGCATTTTTGATCTTCGGATATTTCAACCCAAGCACGACACAATTTCGTTTTCTCAGCTTTCATCAATGGAGTTAATTTTTGTTTTGGAACAGCCGCCTCCAGCGCTCCTCTCGAGACTCCCGCTCAACTCAAGCGTCCCACTCATCCTGTTGAATGGCCGCCTCGACCGGTTTTCTTGACGATCGTTTTCTCTTAGCGCATTTTTTAGGAGGCTCTTGCGTCTGCGGAATAATAAATTCCGGAGACAGTAGTGCATTTGGCTTAAGTTATGGCCAAAGTTCTGTGCTATACATGTCATTGTCTTGACCAAAATACGGGTGATACAAATTTACCACGGATCCATATATCTGTTGTAAATGAGGTAGTTTTTTTAGAGAGAAATGTGGTGGATTTTTAAAAAGATGTAGGGAGAAATGAAGTTGGTTTTTTTAAGTGAAAAATGGTTGTTTAAATAAGTAAAAGTTTAAAAAAAAAATTCTTTTCTTTTCTTTTTTTTTTTTTTTTAAATTAAACAAGGTCCAACGGTGGGGGATCCCCAATGCTCAACGGGTCTATCTCAGCCGCGAGCCCACTTATGCTCGCCTAATCACGCCCACATTCGCTTGAACCCATTGTAATGTGCGTGAACGACGTGCAGCGCCACCCTCACTAGCGCCTGCCAACACTAATAATCGTAACGATACATTAATAATTACAAACGGTGAAGACAGGTGATAGGCCCAGTTATGATTTATGATTATGACAAAATTGCATGTTTAATTTATAAAAAAACTAGTAGGCTGTCCTTTCGCCATGCGCGGGGTGTGTCGATAACTATCAACGAAAGAGTAACGATAACAAAATAATAAAAAGAACAGTTTAAAGATAGATATACATTACTTCACTTTCTGAAAGTGCTTTTGCTTGACATCTTAAGCCACATAATTTCAGTTGATCTTCTTGAATATTTTTGTTGTTGTTTCTTAGTGAGGTTAAAAAGCAAAAATACTACATTCACCATCATTGAGATAACAGCTAAAATCCTAGGGCCCTATTGTTTTCGAGCACATTGTAACCTTTCGGATTTTTAATATTTTTATTCGTATTCGTTTACCCGCTTCGAGAATGTAATTCGAATCTTGGTTATTAAAAAATCATGCATTTATAAGTATTTGAATGTGTATTTTCATTGCATACCCTCTATGTCACTTAATCTTGTCATTTATTGCTTAAAATCTCTTAAAAAAGGTCAAAAGGGACATTTTGGGAACTTCAGGGACTAAAATCGACTAAAATGAAAGTTAATGGACCTCCTTCCACGCCGCACCACGCGAGGAGGAAGGCTTAACGTGGCAGCATAGCGCGACCAGGTCTGCAGATTAGATTGGTTTGCTTGGTTTGGTTTGGTCAAACATCGTGATTAATGTTAAATCGCTTATTTTTCGACCCAATCTTGCGTTTTTAGCTCTAAGAAAACCCTCCTAGACCTGGTACATGTCCATATACATTTGCCCCTTCTTTAAGGACGAATATTGGGTTTTATTTTCAATTGATTTCGTAATTAAACAAGATATCTTGCTTAAACGAGTTCTTTTGACCAAAATTAGTGTTATTTTACATTTTCTATATAAACAAACCAATAAGAACCTTCATTTCTCTTCTCCAAACCCTAAATCATCACTGCAACATCAGCCTCCATCATTCCCTGATGCAGATGTCGTGCTCTAATAAAAAACAAGTATTTTAAAAGCTTAAATACCTATAACTAGTATGGGTAAGTCTCCACAGGGAATCAGTGGAAAGTGCAAGTTTGACTCATGACTTAAAATTAATTATTAGGCAGTCGATGTCAAGCAATTTAGAGATATGGTTTGAATGCAACACGATTAATTTTAATGCTGTAAACAATTATGAGAATATGATTTACTTTAGGTTTAGGTAATGTGATAACAAACTAATCAAAGATTTATTTAAGTTGATTGCATAGTAATTACTAGACCTAGTAGTTTGGTTGTGATGATAAACAAAACCTTATTCGAATTGTTGACATGACTGAATGCGATCTACCCAATTACCAGTTTTATATTATGAATATCAAGTGTTAAGCAATGACTAACGATTATTGGTTCAATGACACAAGAACTTAGTCCTAAATGTTGATGAACACAACCAGATAAGTGATGCAAGATTTGATAAACCAAAAACACAAACTGTTTAAATAATCAATTGGTAAAGTAAAACAAGATCAAATAACAAATTCAATCATGTTTTTAATCATTAAAGCTCATAGAATCAGATCAAAGTAAATTTACACAAAACCCTAGCCTAAAGTGAATACAATAGTTTTAGACTGACATCGACATCATGAAGAATTCTTTAATATGATGAAATGATGTAAGCATGTGATGATTTGAAGAACCGAGGGCTCCGGGATGATGCAAAATCGTCCTAGGTCTTGTTTTTGGCTGTTGGCATGAAAGCTAGGTTGAATGGGGGCTCCAAAACTGATTATATCAAGTTAGGTTTGCTTTCTTCGTTTTTAATCCTTTCGCGTCGCGCGAACTGTTGTTGGTCTTTCGCGTAGCGAGAAGGACAAAATAATCGGGCAATGATTTTGGTTGCTTCGCTTAGCGCGAAGCAACATGTCTTCAACCCTTCGTGTAGTGCGAAAGGCTTCTTTAACAGGGAATTTTTGGCTATTTCTTGTTTTCTGTATTGAGAAGCTTGCAGATCAATTAAGCTTGACGTGTGCAAATATATATATAAAATTTAGATAAAAGTTTCACCCAAATCAGGGTTTTAAAATGGTTTTCACTAACAACCAAACCACACACGAAAGACAAGTGTACCTATCGTTTGTAGCAAAGTATCGGTAAGAACCGAGTGTCAATCCATGGACACAGCTAACTTTTGATACTAAATCTTTGTAATTAATTAAACCGAACAAGCAATCTGAATGGATTTTCAATTTACTGAACTAGCATATAACAATAACAAAGCAAATAAAATATAACTAACAATCAATCCAAACAAAGCTACTTAGACTATGCATCCACTTAAACTTAGTGACAAAATGACAATAATAATGGCAAACATCATGTATCAAGCATCAACATCAAATTCCAATCAAGGCAACTTAATACTAACAACAAAACATCATGATGGGTGTTCATCAAATTAATAATCATAGATTAGTAAGTTTGTCAAAACTACCTAATCTCTTAATTAAAGGAAAGCTAGCATGAAAACAACACTCTAACCACCTAAAATCATGTAAAATAGACAAGTTCAAGAACACTAGTCAAACACATGAATCTTTTAAATTAGCAAAATATAAACTAAGGATTATGGCCTTAATCTCTAGCAAACATCAACCAACTCAAAGAATCATGTTATCACCATACAATTTTTCAATATCAAGTAATAGGTTTCATACTTGTTAAATTCATAGCCAAGTTAATTTCCACTAGTCATTCCTAACTTAGTGATATAAACAAAGTATGCATACACAAACTAAGTTCATAAACAAATACTCAATACATAGTTTTCCAACTGTAAGGCCCCGAACCCGGTAGCCCTACTTTAGCGTTGGATTTACCCATAAACACAGTTCTTACAAATCAGAGTTCATTAAAACTTTCGCGGAAACGTTTACTTGAAGCATTCGTTACAAAACATTCAATCTCTTTTTTGATATTATAAAACAAATCATTATATTTAAAACATCTTTTCTTCCATCTTAAGATGCCAGCCGTTCAATCCATGCCATGTGCCATCCTCATGCTAGTTCTTTGGTCTGATCACCTGCGTGCATACTAAAAGTCAGCTACGCTGAGTGAGTTCTAGTTAATCGGACGCCATACAATACATACACATACATACATATCCGAAGATACATATCCATACTTAACTAGTTACCCTTCTGTTCTACATACATACTTACTACCATACATACATACATATCTACAATCCCTAACCTCAGTCCACCGAGAGTATGTTCATAGTCCGCCGTCTATACCTGTACTCAAGGTCGTGAACACGTAAAAGGTCCGCAGTCCTTACCTATGTTCACCATTCATGGCACGTGCAAGGTCCGCAGTCCTTCCCTATACCATCCTACATCCACAACACGTACAAGGTCCACAGTCCTTCCCTATGTTGCAACCTAATTCATAGCACGTACGAGGTCCGCAATCCTCCCCTATGCTACAAATACAGCACGTATAAGGTCCACAGTCCTTTCCTATGCTGATGCCTATCTATAACACGTATAAGGTCCGCAGTCCTTAACTACGTTGTCGTCTATTATCTGTAACTCGTATAAGGCCCACCGTCCCTATCTACGTTTACATCTATCATCTACGTTACGTATAAGGCCCGCAGTCCTTAACTATGCCACCACCAGCCGAGTCTATGTCCGACAGAAGCTAGAGGGATTTGCCATCCTAACTTACTATGTCGAACGTAGAACTCATATACCATTAGTGTACCTGTACACACATACTTCACATATACAATAATTACATTATAGCATAAGAACACTCTAGGCGTTCTTTACATCATTCATTTAACAACCATACCCCTTGTCGATACGTGCAATATCCGAAGATCTTTCACGCCCCGACAAGTGTTCATTTGTAATGTTCATACATCTTCGATATATAATATTCGTACCTTTATTTTTAACCTGACAGTACGCGCAATATCCGAAGATCGTTCGCGTACCGACAAGCAATCATTCATATCCATCACATATATCACATATGGCATACACTTATCACTTAGGATAAATGTATTAACAACACATCGAGTATGCACACAGCCCCGAAAACATAACAAGGAATGGGGCTAGAAACTCACCTGAACTCTGCTTCTTCCTCCGATAGATGTAAATCCCTTCTTTAACTGAGCTCGGCTGACTGTATAAGTTACACGTATCAATACTCGCCTGATCTAATCTGGTGGCCTAGTATTATCTTACTTTTACTTATCGTTTTTAATCTATTTTCTAATCGAACTTGGCTTTAGGCGAAGTTAAACCTTAGGCGAACTTAGCTTTAGGCGAAGTTGTCATCAGGCGAACTTGGCTTTAGGCGAAGTTAAACCTTAGGCGAACTTAGCTTTAAGCGAAGTTGTCATCAGGCGAACTTGGCTTTAGGCGAAGTTAAACCTTAGGCGAACTTAGCTTTAAGCGAAGTTGTCATCAGGCGAACTTGGCTTTAGGCGAAGTTAAACCTTAGGCGAACTTAGCTTTAAGCGAAGTTGTCATCAGGCGAACTTAGCTTTGCAGGCGAACTTAGCTTTGCAGGTGAAGTTCATCAGGCGAACTTAGCTTGCAGGCGAAGTTGTCGGCTGCAACTACTGTTCGCTCTTAAATCCTTCGTTTCTTAACCAAATAACTCGATTTAGGTATCCACGTAATCGTCTGACCAGCGCCTACAAACCCCAACCATCAAATCGACCTAACATCGATGTTTAAAGGGTGCGATTTAGGCATATAGGTTACGGGTTCTTTTTATCAATCGATTAACCCATCAAATCATAACCATTCTCAGTAAGTTTAGCTTTGTTGGATTCGTTTTTACCATACAAACTCGGATCTGTCATTTCTCAAATCAAACCGAACCTGTAC
Organism: Bidens hawaiensis; assembly: GCF_021521415.1. NCBI lineage: Eukaryota > Viridiplantae > Streptophyta > Magnoliopsida > Asterales > Asteraceae > Bidens > Bidens hawaiensis. The sequence goes on from NW_027498944.1 coordinate 13,817, forward strand.
GAACGATTTCTAACTATAAACGTACCTTGAACGAGTCGAACTACGAACACGGTTAAGCCTTGATGTTGTTTTGGTCCGTCACGACGTTCCAGCACCAACAAACTCGGGTTTTCGCCTTCGGATATTGGTTCGGGTTATAAGATGGTGTTGTGTGTGTTTTGGGTGTGCTAGAGAATAAGATGGAAATGAAATGAGGGTTTAGGGTTTTAGGTTGGTTTAGGGGATATTTATATCCCTTAAAGCCCATGGACCTAAGGCCCATTCTCATTTAACCCATCTTAATTAATCTAAGTCCATGATCCGTTCTTTACTCGACATTAATTAACAACGCGAAATCACTACGTAACTTTCTTTATTTAACATTATAAATTTTAGGATGTTACAAGTCTTCCCTCCTTAAAGAGGTTTCGTCCCCGAAACCTAGCTTATTCCTTGTAAAAGGAATACTTTACCTCTTTTTTTATAATCGCACACTTTATTGAATCACCTTTGCTTTCTGAGTTATCCTTCTTACTCCCGACTTTGCAGCCATCGAATGGTGGTCATGTGTTTTAGCTATTTAAGGTAGCTTGTCCATGAGACCCTCGATTGTACCAAGACTCATCTCATCCTTACAAGGGCTTCGATTAGTACTTTTAACACTATTGTCTAAAACAACATTTCCTCATAACATAATAATCATTCATAACCAAACTCAATATATTACACGTCACTGATAAACATAAGTTTTAAACCTTAACACAAAACAAGTTCTCAAGCAAATTTAATTTAATAAAACCATTGCATGAGCAATTATTCCTTCATCAATTGTTCCTCTCTGCAGTTTCCCCAAGTCTTTATCCTTTCGCACCTCCCGCCCCTGTTTCCTTGCAATCCCTAGCCATGTGGTCAGCTTTTCCGCATTTGAAGCACCTTGGACGATCAGGGCATTCTCGAGAGTAATGCCCACTCTTTCCACATAGATAGCACTTGTCTGTCCCAGTCCTGCATTCTCCCCGATGCACTTGTCCACACGTCTTACATGCATCCTTGTTCCCAACCTTGGCCTTCCTCTCATCAGTTGTTGTCACCATCTCGCCAGACCGCTTAGCTGAGGTAGCCCATTTCTTCTCCTTCTTTTCCTCCACCACCACATCGTCCTCAGCCAGGTCAGCATAAACCACTTCTGCAAGTTCAACAACAGAGTCAAATGTAGCAGGTTTATTTGTCCTGACTAACATGCGAACTTTTTGTGGCAATCCCCTCACATAACATTTGATTCTTTGGACCTCAGTGTCAACCATATCAGGCACCAACCTAGATAGTCGGTTGAATTCAGTAGTATACTCACGATGCGTCATCATACCGGCCTTTAAATTCAGGAACTTCATCTCCGTCCTTTCAACCTCAGCATCTGCACAAAACTTCTTCATCACCAACTCTTTCAGATCGTCCTATCTCAACGCCTTGAACTCATCCCTAGTCTTTCTCTGCTCCACACTTTCCCACCAATACATAGCTTCTTCCTCAAATGACTGAGTAGCATAACCCACAGCTTGGTCGGGACGGCATTCGCTAATGCGGATAACCTTGTCCATAGTGGTTATCCATTGGAGAGTAGCGATTGCGTCTCCCAAACCAGTCAGCTTTGGCGGGTCGCATCCTTTGAAGGACTTATAGTTGCACCCATCTTGGCCTCTTTTCCTGTCATCGACCTTCACAGACTTATCCTCACTTGAAGCCTCTCTTTCTCCTTCCCCATCCTTCCTACCATTACCACCCGCCCCTTCAGCAGTTCGTTCACGTCTTCCAGCAGATCTTTCGGGATTCAGGTTCTTCACAGCAGCAACTACAGCTTGAACAATGGCTGCTTGAACTGCAGGGCTAAGTTGGACCTCTTCGTTGTTGTTCTGGTCTCCTCCAACCGCGCTTCCTTCATCTTCGGTGTTGGAAGCTTCTTCTACCGAGGGTTGCCGGACAAGACGAGGCCTGCCACAACGTCCAGTGTGACCCCCAGTTCCAACAATTTCTTCAGCTCCAACCATTAGTATTCTAAAAGAAAACACAAACGTCATCACTCCGGGAATTATTTAGCACATGATTCGTAAGGTAATTAGTTAATGACGTTGATCAAGTGTAATTAACTATTTGCATTACTCCTCAGGTCCTACATACTTCCCTTTATGATTTCCCTTGTGCTAGTTTCTACCGTAAAACAGTTAATCAATCAAACAATCAATTAATCCTATGCCTAAGCGAACATCCTTATACATTATTTAACATACTTTACCGTTACTGAACTTGCTTGAGTGACACATGGCTATCTTGAACTGGCATCTTCTTTCTTTCTCTTTTTAAATCTCATTCTTTGTTCGAGTCTAAGCATGTAGGATGCTTAAATCTCTCGAACTTATGCTCTGATACCAACTTGTAAGACCCCGAACCCGGTAGCCCTACTTTAGCGTTGGATTTACCCATAAACACAGTTCTTACAAATCAGAGTTCATTAAAACTTTCGCGGAAACGTTTACTTGAAGCATTCGTTACAAAAAATTCAATCTCTTCTTTGATATTATAAAACAAATCATTATATTTAAAACATCTTTTCTTCCATCTTAAGATGCCAGCCGTTCAATCCATGCCATGTGCCATCCTCATGCTAGTTCTTTGGTCTGATCACCTGCGTGCATACTAAAAGTCAGCTACGCTGAGTGAGTTCTAGTTAATCGGACGCCATACAATACATACACATACATACATATCCGAAGATACATATCCATACTTAACTAGTTACCCTTCTGTTCTACATACATACTTACTACCATACATACATACATATCTACAATCCCTAACCTCAGTCCACCGACAGTACGTTCATAGTTCGCCGTCTATACCTGTACTCAAGGTCGTGAACACGTAAAAGGTCCCCAGTCCTTACCTATGTTCACCATTCATGGCACGTGCAAGGTCCGCAGTCCTTCCCTATACCATCCTACATCCACAACACGTACAAGGTCCACAGTCCTTCCCTATGTTGCAACCTAATTCATAGCACGTACGAGGTCCGCAATCCTCCCCTATGCTACAAATACAGCACGTATAAGGTCCACAGTCCTTTCCTATGCTGATGCCTATAGATAACACGTATAAGGTCCGCAGTCCTTAACTACGTTGTCGTCTATTATCTGTAACTCGTATAAGGCCCACCGTCCCTATCTACGTTTACATCTATCATCTACGTTACGTATAAGGCCCGCAGTCCTTAACTACGCCACCACCAGCCGAGTCTATGTCCGACAGAAGCTAGAGGGATTTGCCATCCTAACTTACTATGTCGAACGTAGAACTCACATACCATTAGTGTACCTGTACACACATACTTCACATATACAATAATTACATTATAGCATAAGAACACTCTAGGCGTTCTTTACATCATTCATTTAACAACCATACCCCTTGTCGATACGTGCAATATCCGAAGATCGTTCACGCCCCGACAAGTGTTCATTTGTAATGTTCATACATCTTCGATATATAATATTCGTACCTTTATTTTTAACCTGACAGTACGCGCAATATCCGAATATCGTTCGCGTACCGACAAGCAATCATTCATATCCATCACATATATCACATTTGGCATACACTTATCACTTAGGATAAATGTATTAACAACACATCGAGTATGCAAACAGCCCCGAAAACATAACAAGGAATGGGGCTAGAAACTCACCTGAACTCTGCTTCTTCCTCCGATAGATGTAAATCCCTTCTTTAACTGAGCTCGGCTGACTGTATAAGTTACACGTATCAATACTCGCCTGATCTAATCTGGTGGCCTAGTATTAGCTTACTTTTACTTATCGTTTTTAATCTATTTTCTAATCGAACTTGGCTTTAGGCGAAGTTAAACCTTAGGCGAACTTAGCTTTAGGCGAAGTTGTCATCAGGCGAACTTGGTTTTAGGCGAAGTTAAACCTTAGGCTAACTTAGCTTTAAGCGAAGTTGTCATCAGGCGAACTTGGCTTTAGGCGAAGTTAAACCTTAGGCGAACTTAGCTTTAAGCGAAGTTGTCATCAGGCGAACTTGGCTTTAGGCGAAGTTAAACCTTAGGCGAACTTAGCTTTAACCGAAGTTGTCATCAGGCGAACTTAGCTTTGCAGGCGAAGTTCATCAGGCGAACTTAGCTTGCAGGCGAAGTTGTCGGCTGCAACTACTGTTCGCTCTTAAATCCTTCGTTTCTTAACCAAATAACTCGATTTAGGTATCCACGGAATCGTCTGACCAGCGCCTACAAACCCCAACCATCAAATCGACCTAACATCGATGTTTAAAGGGTGCGATTTAGGCATATAGGTTACGGGTTCTTTTTATCAATCGATTAACCCATCAAATCATAACCATTCTCAGTAAGTTTAGCTTTGTTGGATTCGTTTTTACCATACAAACTCGCATCTGTCATTTCTCAAATCAAACCGAACCTGTACGAACGATTTCTAACTATAAACGTACCTTGAACGAGTCGAACTACGAACACGGTTAAGCCTTGATGTTGTTTTGGTCCGTCACGACGTTCCAGCACCAACAAACTCGGGTTTTCGCCTTCGGATATTGGTTCGGGTTATAAGATGGTGTTGTGTGTGTTTTGGGTGTGCTAGAGAATAAGATGGAAATGAAATGAGGGTTTAGGGTTTTAGGTTGGTTTAGGGGATATTTATATCCCTTAAAGCCCATGGACCTAAGGTCCATTCTCATTTAACCCATCTTAATTAATCTAAGTCCATGATCCGTTCTTTACTCGACATTAATTAACAACGCGAAATCACTAAGTAACTTTCTTTATTTAACATTATAAATTTTAGGAAGTTACACCAACATATTATGGTTAAGCATATATCAAACTAACAAGACCCAGGAATTAAAACAAGCATTCAACCATTAACCTCTATTTAAGAACATGTCATAAACTTGAAGAACACCAACTTGCCAAAATCATGCATAGATAAATATCACATAAGCAAAAGTTTCAACATAATCTAAGTAACAAGAGTATTTAGTCCATAAGGCTTGATACAACAATCAAAATCAAAGTAATCTTACAAATCATGTTCAAGAACAAAAGAATTGAAAACTAGGATGAATGATGATTGCACACTTGAAAGGATGATCAAACAATGATGGAAGCCTTGAATTCTCCCTAAAACACACACAACAAATTTCCAGTAATTTTAGAGAATTCCCTTAAGGCTCCACACTCCAAATGTGGATAATGGAGGTGTATTTAAGATGTCTGGACGTCTGGCATGGGCCCACGCACGGGCTTGCACGACCGTGCCTTAATGTGGAAAGTCAACCCCTTGCTTTAATATGACCAAAAAGTCAGAATTCCCTGTTCTGGCACGGTCAATGGCACGGGCACGCACGGGTACACATGGGCAGGTATGGGCAAGCACGGTTAGACTTTTCTCAGCATTGGACTCTGCACTGGCTTGCACTAGCAGAATTCCGAGGAAGCACGGTCGTGCCAGGTCTTGCATGACCGTGTGGGCTTGGCAGTTTGCTGATTTTGTCCACGAAACACCCTCTTTTCATGTTTTCTTTGTCGGGCGGGCGCCCGGATCTGTAATGTCACACCCCGACTAGCACAATGTAAAAGCGTAAAACAGGAATGTAACAGACACCTCTGGTATCCACAACATTGTTTATAAAGAAACATTACAAACTAATTTACATTATATACATTGATCTATCTTTGATTACAAACTAAGTGTTACCTCAAAATATGCTCGTTAGCTATTCTATTCGTACTAATAACCTTGCATCTATTCACACCGCATCGACCACAATTGGTAACAGATAGCACAAAATCATGAATTTTCCGACTTCGGTATCACACCTGAAAAGCACGTTTAAAATGGGTCAACTACTAGAGTTAGTGAGTTTCACGAGTTTCAACAAAATAAGTATCCGTAATCACAAGACATAATTTGTATATACGCATGTAAGTATATGTGTATGTCTTTATATATGTGATGTAATTATGCTAAGCTACAGTGAAGCCTAGACTATTCGTGCTGCGTGCCTCCATTTCCCACGCTCAATCAACCACTATGGCTCCCCTTCCGCCCACATTATGCCCCAAGTAGCTATGTCTAACACTACATAGCTGGTTTGTATAAATATGGACATGTGCAAACGGGATAATGTCTCAGCAAACCGTGCTGGCCCCGCCTGGGTTTGTCAAACCAATAGTACTATTCACAAGCCACCGGCTCGAAGTTAATCACTGTGTTAGTGGGGACTTTCATGGGTTAGTACTTAGATAATTCACATCATCATACGTTTCAGATAAGTATATAGATATAAGCAAACATGCTTTTCACCCCGAAAGTTCGTAAAACAGTTTAGAAAGTGGGGTCATGAAACTCACTGTTTAGTAGATAATCAGCACTGTGTCAACTCGCTGTTTGTTCGATTCGCTATCACTAGTTCCTATAATCAATATTATAATAATATTAATATTTTAATATTATTATAATCTCAATACTAAACTGGGTTTTATAACTAATCTGGGTATAGCTGGAACGCCCAGAAAGTGGCAATAGGCTTAGGCTGTGATGTTGTTCAATGTCTAATACTTAAACCGAACTTGGCTCAGTTTCTTCGTTTTCCTAGCTGGGCCAAGTTGTTCGTTTATGTGCTCAGAAAACAGTTATGGGGAAATAAGCTTGGGTAAATGTGTTGGTCGATAAAATGATTGAGTTATAAAGAAAGATCATACATTAGGGTCCCGGATTAACTACGAGGCTCGTTTCCGTTTATTCAGTTTGATTCGAGAAGAAACGCGCACAATCTATCCAGATTGTCCAGGTTTCTCATAAAAAGGTTCGTTTTTACTTAATTAATCCAAAAATATGATTTTTGATCACTCTTGGTGTTTTGATATTCCCGCAGGTTTGTTAATCACGATCCTGCTAGTTTTTATTAAAATTGAATTTGTTTAATCTTCAAATTAGCATAATTAATTAACCGTTAATCATTAAATTATAAAAATTTAGCCACTTATCAAATAAAATATGTAGATTTTTATAAAAATATTTATATAATTATTTACTAGTTTATTAATTTATAAAAATTCGTTTTACCTGCTATATTTAGCCTGAAAATCGTCTATTTATCCCAAACAATTTCCAAAAAATTCCACAAAAATTCCTGGATGTTCAAATTATATCCCAAAAGCATATATGTCAATTCTAGAATGTAAAAAGCTTGTTCAATATTCTTTTCGGCTCAAATTCGGCTATAAAAATTCATACGAACGCATATGCACAAAACACCCTTAGACTTTTCCAAATGATCCCAAATTTCATATGTGATCAAAATACCAATCCTGAGTTTCCAACCAAATTTCATAAATTTTCAAGCATTTTAACTATTTTTCCCAATTAAATGTCCCAATTCGGTAATAAATTCGCCAAATATTCTCGGGTGGTCAAAAAATTATCAAATTTGAATAGATGTCCCTGAAAAATTTAAAGACATAATAATATGCACATCACAACCTTAACCTAAACATCCCGTAAACGAGTGATTCGGTATTACCTTTGCGGTTTTGGTTCGTTTTTGCCCTTCTAATCAAGTTTTCGGGTTCTTGTGCTCCTATGAAAGCTAGATACAGGTTCTATATCACAAACCAAGCAAGTTTCATCAACCAAACAGCCCCTTAACATAGGGTTTCGGTTAGGGTATAAAACCGAACTTTTTAACCGTAAAAATGCCTTTTAAACCCTTTAATCCGTGTTTATGGCCAAAAAAACTATCAAACAAGGTTCCTTACCATGTGTATAATCAAAACATATTTATGGACCATTTTTAAGATTTTTACATGGTTTGTAACGATTTTTGGCAATTAAACTATGTTTATATGGTATTAACTATGATTATTAAGTTAAAAAAAACATGATTAAAGTCAAGATTACCAAAGGTTTTGGAAGGAAACTGGTAGAAATGTTTGCATCTGCTTTGGACTTGTAGTTTGGGTGAAAATGACGTTTTAAGATTGCTTAGTTATGAAGTTATACAAGAAAAATATGGGGTGGGCTCCCTTAGCGACCAGAATTAAGTATTGGGCCCATTTTGGGCCATTTTGGCCCAATATTCTGGTTCTACAAGCCCAAACATGAAATCCCAAGTTCAAATTTATTTTGGGTTCGGTTTTTGGCGCGAAAAATATATCGAGTACGTCAAATAGTGCGAAAACGAGTGTTTTTCGGCTATTTTTATGTAAATTTATAAAAACATATTATACTTTTGTAAAATTCAAAAATATTTTCACGGATCACTTAAAACATTTCAAATAAGTGTTTGGTAAGTCTTTTTCGGCTTAACGGTTGATACAATGCTTGGTTTGTAACTATCTTTCGCGTTTAAATCTATAGCGGCTAGTTAAACGAGCATGTTTTTGTTTAACTTGTTTGCTATCGAACTAAGGCCATAAAACTAATATATTAGCTTATATTAAACATTTATCACTTATAGATAGCCCCCCCCCCCTCGGGATATTTGGGTTATAACCAGACCCATTCGGTTAATCTTTCGATCGTTACGTAATAAGCGTTTAATCGTTAAATTGGTAACCGTATATTAGGGTGTACCTGGTTTTGGCTCATTTGTCACATTCTCCCCCCGTTAGAAAATTTCGTCCCCGAAATTCGATTATTCAACTTTGCCCTTACTTGGAAATAAGTGCGGGTATTTCTTTTTAAATTCAGATTTTCGCTCCCACGTGAATTCGGGTCGCCATTCTGAATTTCACCGAACTTTGACCAGAGAGATTTTGTTATGTATTAATTGTTTTATTTTCCCCTCTAATATTTCCACCGGTTCCTCTATGAAGTTTAGTTTTTCGGTTATGTTCAAGTATTTTAATGGCATGATTTCGGTTAATGTTCAAGTCTTTTCAGGTTCGAAATGTGAAAGACATCGTGAATAGAACTCAACTCCAAAGATAATTTCAGTCGGTAGGCTACAGGACCGATCTTAGAAGTGATTTCATATGGACCAATGTATCGCGGAGCTAGTTTAACGGTTTTACCGAATCGAATGACGCCTTTCCACGGGGATACCTTGAGGAATACTTTATCACCTACTTCAAAAGATAATGGTTTCCTACGAACATCAGCGTAACTTTTCTGTTGATCTCGGGCGATTTTCAATTTATTAGTAATTTTACGGATTTTGTCGGTGGTTTCTTGAATCAAGTCAGATCTAGTAATTTGAGTATCTCCGACTTCAGTCCAGCACAGGGGTGATCTACATTTCCGCCCGTACAACGCTTTATATGGTGCCGCTTGAATGCTACTGTGATAGCTATTATTGTATGAAAATTCAACCAGTGGAAGATGTTGATCCCAATTCCCACCGAAGTCTAGTACACAAGCGCGAAGTAAATCTTCTAAGGTTTGAATGGTTCGCTCTGATTAACCGTCGGTTTGGGGATGGTAGGCGGTGCTTAGGTCAATTCGGGTTCCCAAGGCTTCTTGTACGGCTTGCCAGAAATGAGAGGTGAAATGGCTATCATGATCAGAGATGATTGAAACGGGTACACCGTGTCGGGATACGATTTCATTTATGTAAATGTGAGCAAGTCTTTCAGTTGTATAAGTGGTACGGATTGGAAGGAAGTGTGCGGATTTGGTTAGTCGATCAACTATCACCTATATTGCATCATTTCCTCGGGAGGTTTTAGGAAGGTGCGTTACAAAATCCATGGTAATTTGTTCCCATTTCCATTGCGGTATTTCCGGTTGATGCAACATTCCCGACGGTTTTTGATATTCAGCCTTAACCCTCGCACAAGTCAGGCACTTACCGACATACGTAGCTATATCCTTCTTCATACCGGGCCACCAATAATATTCTTTCAAATCCTTGTACATCTTATCTGTTCCTGGGTGAATGGAATATTTGGATTTATGGGCTTCGTCCATGATCAAGTCCCGCAATTTGTTGAGAGTGGGAATCCAAACTCGGTTTTTGTAGTATAAAATTTCGTCGGTTCTTTCTTCAAAGTTTTGTTCGATCCCATGTAGGTCTTCATTTTCCAAGTGATCTCCTTTTAGGGCTTTGTTTTGAGCAATTCGAATTTGTTCGGTGAGACTGGTTTGGACAATCATTCCAAGTGCTTGGACCCGTAGTGATTTGATTCTGTCTTTTCTACTTAAGGCATCTGCTACTATATTAGCCTTGCCCGGATGGTATCGGATCTCACAGTCATAATCGTTCAGCAGTTCTACCCATCTCCTATGCCTCATGTTTAGTTCTTTCTGGTCGAAAATGTGCTGTAAGCTCTTGTGGTCGGTGTATACTGTACATTTGGTGCCATATAAGTAGTGCCTCCAGATCTTAAGTGCAAAGATAACCGCGCCCAGTTCCAAGTAATGGGTGGTGTAATTCTTCTCGTGCACCTTTAATTGTCGAGAAGCGAATGCTATGACTTTGTTTCTTTGCATAAGTACGCATCCGAAACCTTTTCGGGAAGCATCACAATAAACTACCAGATCATTAGTTCCCTCTGGAAGACTCAGTATCGGGGCTTGACATAGTTTTTGCTTTAGCAATTGAAAGGCCGCTTCTTGGTCTTCTCTCCAAACATAAGCACGATCTTTTTGAGTCAAAAGGGTTAAAGGTTGGGCTATGTTGGAAAAGTTAGCAATAAAGCGCCGGTAATATCCAGCTAATCCCAAAAATTGGCGGATCTCTTTCGGTGACTTTGGGGCTTGCCAATTTTTAATGGCTTCAATTTTGCTTGGGTCTACATGGATTCCGTGCCGATTAACAATGTGCCCTAAAAATTGTACCTCTTGTAGCCAGAATTCACATTTTGACAACTTGGCATACAACTTTTCCTGCCTCAACACCTCCAAGATAGTTCGTAAATGCTGCTCGTGATCTTCCTTGGTTTTTGAATATATTAGAATGTCATCAATAAATACGATAACGAACTTATCGAGATACGGCTTACAAACTTGATTCATGAGGTCCATGAAAACTGCGGGAGCGTTAGTCAGCCCGAACGACATAAGTAAGAATTCATAGTGACCATAACGAGTTCGGAACGCCATTTTAGACACATCTTCCTCTTGGATTTTAACTTGATAGTAACCGAATCGGAGATCGATTTTCGAGAAATAGTTTGCCCCTTGGAGTTGGTCCAACAAATCGTCTATTCGTGGAAGAGGGTATCGGTTTTTGATGGAACTTTGTTTAATTCCCGGTAATCAATACACATTCTAAAACTTCCATCTTTCTTCTTCACGAACAATACTGGTGCTCCCCAAGGAGAATAGCTAGGACGTATGAAACCCTTATCTAACAATTCTTGTAACTGGTTGGATAATTCTTGCATTTCAGAAGGTGCTAATCGATAAGGTGCCCTTGCAATAGGGGGCGATCTCGGGATCAGGTGAATACAGAATTCAACCTGTCGGTTCGGTGGTAATCTAGGTAAATCGTCGGGAAAGACATCGGGGTATTCACGTACAACGGGGATCTATTCTATGCGTTTCTCATCAGGGTTCTTTATGGTCACGTTTGCCAAAAACGCCATACACCCTTGGCGTAAACATTTCAACACTTTGAGATGAGACACTAGGGGTAATATCGAACCAGACTTCTCTCCCTGTACTATATTCATTTTACCACCCGAAAGGGGAATTTTAACTGTCTTGTCATTACACACAATCTCTGCCTTATACTTGGTTAACCAGTCCATGCCGACAATAACATCAAAACTTCCTAACTATACCGAGAGTATGTCAATAAGGAATGGGTAGTCATTTAGAATAATGGAACAGATTTGGACTATTTGGTTGACAGTTATAGAGTTACCGTTAGCGAGTTCTATCGTATAGGGATTTGTTAGTTCACTAACTGGCATATTCCCCAGGGATATAAAATTAGTGGAAACGAAACTTGAATCGGCACCCGTGTCAAATAATACAGAAGCATATTGATCAGGAACAACGAATGTACCAGTTACAACATTCGGGTCTTGTCGTGCTTCTCCTAACCCGATAAAGAATGCGCGTCCTCTAGGCGCACCAGATGTTGATGCTTGGTTTCGACCGGTGACTACTCCTCGATTCAGCTTGGGGCAGTGCCTTCTAAAGTGCTCCGTGCTCCCACATTCAAAACAAGCACGGCGATTCACTACAGTTGGGTTTTGCTGAGTGGGTTGTTGAAGAATTGGTTGCGGTCTCTGTAGTTGGGAACGGCGGGGTTGGGTTGTCTGGGCTGGTCGATTAACAATCTCCATACCGATTCGGCAATCGGAACCACCATTGTGTCCAGTCCTTCCACACCTTTGACATATTATCGGTCTACACTCGCCCACATGATGAAAACTACATTTATCACACTTCGGCCAGGGCCCCATGTACCTATCTCGTTTCACCTCAGAACTGCTCATGACGTAATTTTGTATTGTCGGGCGTGCACATTTATTTGCTTGTCTTGGTCCTGTTCCATTATTGGTTCGCTTCATACCCGATGATTCTTTGGCCATTCTCAATACTCCACTCCTCACTAAGTCAAAAGTTACAATGCCGGCCTAAGTCACGGCATTCTCAAACAACGTGTGACCCATAGAGTTCACCAAACTCCTCACTTCTGGGACTAAACCCCAAATATAACGTTCAATTCGTTTGTCTTTAGGAGTTACTAATCAGGGTACTAAGCGAGCCAGTTCATTGAAGCGGTTCGTGTATCCCAAGTGATCCGCTCCTTTCATCTCTAAACTCCAGAGTTCATGTTCTAACCTCTGTATTTCGTTCTTTGGGCAAAAATGTTCTAGCATCAATGTTTTTAAGTTCAGCCCATGTCATGCGATTAACTGTATCTTGACCTTTTATTTGCACCGTAGTGTTCCACCACATCAATGCGTGATCCGTAAACGTAGAGGCGACAGACTTAACAATGCTTTCGGGTGGACAATTGCTGATATTGAGAACAGATTCAGTCTTCTCGATCCATTTGATCAACCCGTTTGGCCCTTCGGTACCTTTGAAGTCAATCGGTTTATAAGCCATAAAGTTTTTGATTGAGTATTCTCTCCGAGGGGGATTAGGGTTGTTATTGTTTGTGTTCGGTGGAGGGTTATTGTTGTTGACATTATTTGTATCAGGTGGGGGATTATTTGCATTGGAAGGGGCGTTTGTATTAGGTGGGGGAATGTTATTTGTGACAGTTTACGTATTGTTTGGCAGTTGATTTGTTTGTATATTTGCATTCACCCCGGTAGTTACTTGTGTTACAATAAGTGGAATCGCTGCCTGCATTTGCCGAGCAATCATCTCGGCTATTTCCGCTTCAGTCATAGGGGTTGCTTTCTTTGGGGCCATTCTATAATGATAATCAAATATAAGCCAATTATTGCTAATTCCAGCATACAATACATTATAGCAATAATCACAATAAAGGTTGCATAGTAAATCAAGTAACACACTGGTATTTCACAAACTTTTCTGTATATTGATAACAAAAGGTACATAGACTTAGCCTGATAAAGGCTAGTGCTTGCATGTATATATCAAAACCTATCACTAAGTGACTGTTAGACTTAACCCTGTAAGGGTCAGTGCTTGTAATAATACATAAAATCATACTCTATGTCAACATAACATACTACTATATACATACATGGAGTATCAAAAGATCACAAACACATATCTGTAACATCCTGCATCTATCCATACAAACGATAGACTAGCCACAAACATAAAAACAACAACACCGTAATCACCCAGTAAGTTCTCTCCTCCCCTGGTTAATGTTAGCTATGGCTATCGAGTGGTCTATCACACGGTCGGTCAGGACAGTCATCCAAGAGTTGTTTCCTACGTTTGGGAGATCAGGGCGAGAGGTAGGTATACTCAACTAACGGGAAGATAAAGTATCTGCTCTAGGACGTGAAGGCTCTCCCTGATAGTGGGTAGATCTAAATGGAATTGAGGTAGGATCAATCGGGGTTACCCTAACACGAGCAGTCCGTTGGACTCGTGCAGCGGCTTAAGTAGTCGGAGATTGGTGGACAGGTGGAGTAGGTGATCTAACTACTCTAACAGGTGAACGATACTGACTGGTAACTTCGTTCTGACCTATGTATGGTGACCTGGGTGGATAACTATCACATCTGTAGCCGGACAAGTCAGGCACATTTCTAGGTAGCTCTCTGCATATCACTTCCTCTTCAATCTCTTCCTCATCCTCCTTCGGACCTTCTTCTGGGTCCTGTTGGTACATGATGTCAGTAGTTCAGTGTCTAGTGTCTGTAATCGAGTCGTTTGGATTTGTGTTTGTATGTAAGCGAAGTTAGCTAACAAGTTCGCTGATATAGGCGAACTTGTTAGATAAGCGAAGTTAGTGACAACTTCGCCTGAACTTGCCAGGCGAAGTTGTCGTGATTATAAAGTCTAGGTTACGGCTTAGAATAATCAGTTTTTGAGTTATTCGAGTTTACGAGTCAGAGAGTTTGTGTAATCAGTGATCATTGTATCACGCGTTTCCGGTTGCAATACAACGTGTTTGTGTTTATTGTAACGTGTGTTTAATCGTATCGTCTTCTACGCTCGTAACGTCTTACGTAGGGATTCTGCACCTACGTAGAACGAGATATCTCGTGTAGATCCGGCTGGGAACCTACAATTGGTATCAGAGCTTTTGCTCGTGATTGTGTGGTTTGGGATTATCACGCGGGTGTAGAAATCGTTCCGTTCGACTATTCGCGTGACGAGTTTACCGAGTTTTTGAGTCCTACTCACCTCCCACCATCATAAACAACCCATTACACCTTCACAAACCTCGCAAAATCCAGAAATTAAACCTGCAAAACCATCGTGTTCATCAGGTGAAGTTGCCGTCACTGTTCGTAGGGTTTCGGCGAAGATATAAGGTTAAGCGAAGTTATCCACAACTTCGCCTACCTTCTCAAGTTCGCTTATCTCAAGCGAAGTTACCCACAACTTCGCCTACCTCACAAGTTCGCTTACCTTAAGCGAAGTTATCTACAACTTCGCCAAATCAGGCGAATTTAGAAAAGAGCCGAAGTTACGAATTCAGCGAAGTTCAGACTTAAGCGAAGTTATCCACAACTTCGCCTACAGTACTGTTAAAAATAAAAATTTTTATTTTTCGGGTTTCTTTGTGTTTTGTGAAAGATGTCTTCAATAAACATTACGAAACTGGTGAAGATGGAAGTGGAAGCGGGTTCAGCTACAAAGGCACCGAAGATGCTTAAGGGAACCGATTTTGTAGCGTGGAAAGATCGGTTTGAACAATATGTCAAGTACCAAGATGCTAAAATCTGGGTGTGCATACAAGATGGTTACATTCCACCAACTGCTGAGTATGAGGGTCGTGATCAGATTAAGAAATACAAAGAGATGGAAGAAGAAGAAGAAAAGAAAATGTATGAGGCTGAAAGCAAAGCTCATGCAGCGATAACAATGGCTCTTCCACAAGAGATTCTACACACCTTCAGAAAGTATAAAACTGCTAGAGAGCTTTGGGAAGCACTTGAAAACCGATTTGAGGGTAATGTGGGGATTCGTGCATCCAAGATTAAACTACTTAAAACCCAGTTCTCGGTCTTCAAGTATTTGAAGAATGAATCACTTGATGATATCATCACGAGATATTATCATCTGATGACCGAACTCAGCAATTATTCAATTGCTTACAAAGAAGGTGAAATTGTTGAAAAGCTTCTTGATGCTCTCCCACCGAAATGGGAGATGTACACTGTGTTGATGAGAGAAGACAAAGACTTTGCCGACTATGACCTGGAAACAGCAGTTAACAAGCTATGAACTTTTGAACTAAACATGGTTCGAAAAGAGACACCTACTGATCAGGTTCAAGATCCAGGAATGTATGGTGCAATGGTTAATTCAAGTTCAAGTTCGAAGTCTGATTCGTCTACTTACTACTCAAAGGGAGAGTCGGGCGCTAACTCAACACATGAAGGTCATGTATCTCTCAACATGAATGGTGATGTGTGCTTTGTAGCTGGAGGATCAAATGCTTCTAAACCTCAAGCGACCAAGGGAAGTTTTTCTTCAGGGGTTTCAAACAACAACTACTCGAAGATGCCCATGAGTGTTAAATCTGCTGAACAGCAGTTTGCTTTCTATGCATCTTTCATTGCCTCGTATGAAAATTACATTCAGGGTAAGATTGTTGATCCTGCAACTTTGGATGAAGATTATGATCAGATCGATACTGATGATCTGGAAGAGATGGATCTGCAGTGGCAGATGGCGATGATTGTGAGAAGGGTTAAGAGGTTTATGAAGAAGACAGGTAGGAAGTTTGTTGGTGAAAGACCAGGGTTCGATAAGTCGAAGGTTAGGTGTTACAACTGTCAACAGAATGGCCATTTTGCGAAGGAGTGCACAAATGAACGTGTAGAATGCAGTCAAAACAGGTCTACACAACAGAGTGGGGGTGGTACTGATAATAGAGCCATGATATCCAGACAGAATGGAGAATATAACTGGAATCTGCATGTTGAAGAAGTGTTCGAACATGCCAATTTGGCGAACATCGAAACTGCAGATACTGAGAAAGTGACTGGCGAAAGTGAAGCTTACATGGCAGAAGCTCAAAATAAAGCTTACATGGCAGAAGTGACAGACCAGCTCACCGAGGTAAGTACTAAACTCCCTTGTACTAAATGTGCAAATCTGTCTGAACAATTGACAACTATAACTGATCAGTTTGTTAGTTTGGATGCTCAATTTAAAACCTTAAAAGAAGATCATCATTTCACTAAAGCTAGAGAAAACAGTTATAAAGTAAAAAATCAAAGCTAGTGAGAAAGATATTAGGAGTCTTAAAGCAAATCTAGCTGAAAAAATTCAAGTAATTGATCTTAGCTATGAAGTGTTAGAAGAGAAAACCAAACTAATAGCTGAAAGGGATAAACAGATAGCTGATCACCAGGTGAAAGTGGTGGAACTTAACAGGAAACTTGAGAAATTTAGAAATTCCTCCGCTATACTTGATCACCTCGTTAGTGATCAAGGTTCCCCAGTTAAAAGGGGAGGAATTGGATATCATGAAGTTCCACCACCTTACAATAATAATTATACTATTGATCCTAGTAATCAGAAATCTGTTGATGTTGATTTTGGTCAGACAGTTCCGGTTAAGGTTACTATTAAAGAACCAGAAGTTAGTAAAGGCGAAACAAGTAAGCCTGTTTCGAGTGTTAAGATTTCTGCTCCTAGTCCTGTCTCATCAAACTCGGACAAGTCATCCGAGTCGAGTGAGACAAAAGAAAATGCAGTGTTACCAAAAAGTGGAGAGAAACATAAAACAACTGAAAAGAAATCTCCACTAAACTCGTATGTCCCACCATATGTGAGACAAATGGGCAGTAATGCAGCCTCAACATCTAAAACAACTATTGAAAAAAAGTTGAACACAGGAGTTGTTTCAGATGTAATCAATTAGGACACTTAATTGCTGATTGCCCTCTGAAGCAGAGATTCAGAGGTATGAGGCCTTCAAAAACTGAGAACAGAACTAATAATAAGTACAATAATGGTAAAAATGAAAACTCATCAAACTTCAGAAATTGGACTAATCCAGGTTTTCAAAGAAATCGATCTCAGTTTTTCACTCCTAACAACCAAACCATAAGTAATAATTCATTTAATTCAAGAAGGTTTGGATGGCCTCATAGTCAATCTCCAAGAAGGCATCCTTTTAGGATTTACAGAAATTATTCCGATACTAACTTTGGACAGCCAAAGTACGGGATGTATCGACCCAAGACCAATAGGTCTTGGGTCCCCAGATTTTAATCCTCTGCTTTAATCGTGCAAAAACAGTTGAACAGGGCTGCAAACAATCTATGGGTTGTGGATAGTGTAAGTTCCCGCGGGGCGTCGCCGATCGATACGAGATCCGCACGAGGTCTAGGAGTGCGGAATCCTCCTAGACTCGTTAATGGTGTAGAAGACGAAGAACACGATTACACACATACAAACACACGAACAAACACACGAACGGGATAAACACATCTGCAGATCCTTTCATATAGTAATCATAACTCGTTACATACCGAACATAAACAAAAACACGGCCGACCCGAGGTGAGCTCTACCTCGGGTCGTCCCACACGACTCACCCTCTCGGTTTCTCTCTAGACAAATAAACTGATCACAAAACACTCTAATTTCTGGATACTCAAACCTAAACAAGACACATATATATATATCGAAACAACTAAGCGGGCTTGGGCTTGGGCCAGTAGGCGAAGTTGTTACAACTTCGCCAAAGGCGAAGTTGTTCTAACTTCGCCTATGGCAGAAGTTGTTACAACTTCGCCTATGGCAAAGTTGTTATAACTTCGCCTATGGCGAAGTTGTTCTAACTTTGTACTTCGTTTCGGCTGATCAGAATTGCATAGCGACGGTCACAAAATGCACCAACAGACTCCCCTTTGACCGTTGCTCTCAATTCTAACAAACACAAAAAAACATCTGTTACAAAACATGCACCAACAGACTCCCTCTTAACTGATGATCTTCTGTTTGCTCTTGAACCAGCCGTGTCTGAAACTGTCTTATAGCTTCACAAATCTACCAATCACCCAGCGTCTTCCATATCAGATCTCCCCTTCAGTGTAAGCTTCTCCGACTATATAGATTGAGGTCTTTGAAATGCATGCATCCTCGTGCCTAATTGATCATCTCAACCAATCACGTGAGTCCATCTGACTTCACAACACGTGAAGTTCTTCTAACTTCACCAACACGTGAAGTTGGGCTCCCTCCACAACTTCACCAACACGTCGGCATACGATAAGGCTTAATATTCAACTACTCAACATCAAGTGATCAATTTCATCACAAAACCACCTTGACAGAATCTAACACACATGACCACTAATTAATCCGAAGCATCTTCAATCACCAGGGATAACGATCAAGAACATAAACACTTTAATTCCCGATTAAATCCAACTTGTTCCAGAATTTTCACTTTAATAAATAAGCATCACGTTTCAGGATCCAATTCTCGAACGCCTTGAAAATAACATAAATAATATGCTCTGATCGCAATCCAGTAATGACAAAAACCTTCAGTTCAATTTGACTTTCTTCAGTTGGTCAACCTCGAACAACAACAATTTCATTGCCCACAAACACCCAAATATGTGTCAATATCCAGTTTCAATCAATATCCCATTCACAACCTCAACTCTATATCCAGAGTTGACACGTATTTGTTCACACGTAAGATCAAGAGATAACAAGTTTCACTCGTTGACGGAACAACGTATTCGGTCTCACAATAATCGTGTACACCTGGCCATACAGACGAAAACTCTTTTTTTTTTTTTTTTTTTTTTAACTTCGCCTAAAAGTCAACTTCGCTCCTCCTTAACTTCGCCTGTCCATAACTTCGCCTGTCCAAAACTTCGCCTGACAGATAACTTCGCCTGAGATAAGCGAACTTGTGAGGTAGGCGAAGTTGTGAATAACTTCGCTTAACCTTATATCTTCGCCTAAACCCTAAAATTTAAGCGACAACTTCGCCTGAACCCCATAACTTCACCTGCGGCGGCTGTTCGGCCAAAAACGCATCAGGATCGTGCCAGAAACACCAAAACGCAGATCTCGAACCATAGCATAAGAGCCTAAGGTTCTGATACCACTTGTAAGTTCCCGCGGGGCGTCGCCGATCGATACGAGATCCGCACGAGGTCTAGGAGTGCGGAATCCTCCTAGACTCATTAATGGTGTAGAAGACGAAGAACACGATTACACACATACAAATACACGAAAAAACACACGAACGGGATAAACACATCTGCAGATCCTTTCATATAGTAATCATAACTCGTTACATACCGAACATAAACAAAAACACGGCCGACCCGAGGTGAGCTCTACCTTGGGTCGTCCCATACGACTCACCCTCTCGGTTTCTCTCTAGACAAATAAACTGATCACAAAACACTCTAATTTCTGGATACTCAAACCTAAACAAGACATATATATATATATATATATATATATATATATATATATATATATATATATATATATATATATATATATATATATATCGAAACAACTAAGCGGGCTTGGGCTTGGGCCAGTAGGCGAAGTTGTTACAACTTCGCCTAAGGCGAAGTTGTTCTAACTTCGCCTATGGCAGAAGTTGTTACAAACAACTTCGCCTATGGCGAAGTTGTTCTAACTTCGTACTTCGTTTCCTCTGATCAGAATTGCATAGCGACGGTCACAAAATGCACCAACAGAGCTGCCGCTATCTACTAGGATCCTGCATACAAAACAGTTAGCTACATATAAAGTGATAACCAAACCATCATGATGAGGATCTTGAATGTTATTCCGATTCTCTTTACTGAATGAGACTTCAGTTTCATTTGTCATTGTTGCAGCTCTTGTTGGTCTTTCTGGTATTTCTGCTTTGGCCACTATTGTATTTTCTTGGCTGCTGAGTATGAAGTCCCACATAAGTTTGAACCTCCTGTGATAACATTCACGATCCTAGAATCTGGAGGCGGGGATTCCACCATCTTTGGAACCCTTTCATGATCCTGATTCTTATTTTGCTTTCCTAGCAACTCTTTTAGGTGACCCTTGCTGAGCATATAACTGACCCCTTCCTTCCTCAAGGTAATGCAGTCTTTGGTTATATGGCTGAAATACTCGTGGAAAGCACACCATTTTAACTTATCTTTATAAGACTTATTCATCCCATTCTTGCTATGCCATCTTGTTTTCTCTCCAAGATCCTGCATGGCACATATTAGGCCAGAGTTATCTACTGAAAACAATAGTCATTAAGTTTAGGATAGCGCTCCATATCCTTATCGTCATCCACCACATTGACCCTATTTCTATCCTTTTTGGAATAAGGTTTCGATTTGTATAGTTTGGACGCTGGGGATTCCGACTTCCTGTTTGGAGGGTTGTAGTTGTCAGAGGCGTTGAGCCTTTGTTGGATCATCCTGTCTTCTTCAAGCCTTATAAATCTAAAAGCCCTTTTCCATGCTTCATCCAAGTTTCTATAGGGATTCATGGCAAGATCCTCATAGAAAGAGCTATCCTTCTTGAGTCCCATCTTGAAGGCTTGCACTACTGTTGCTACATCAAGGTTAGGGATCTCTAAGGCCATCCTACTGAACTTGCTTACGTAGTCCCTAAGAGAGTCACCGTTGCCTTGTATAAATCACTAAACCTTTCAAATGTTATGCTGCAAGAAAACTGGTTATTAAATAAGTTAACTAAATTTGAAAAAGATTGAATAGAGAAGGGTGGAACACTTAGAGCCATTTTATGGCAGGTCCGGTCAATATGTAGAACCAAGCCCTTACATAAACATGCTTCTTTGAGATTCGGAGAGATGGGATAGATTTCCATCCTTTCACGATACTGAGCAATATACTCCTCATGATCTGTGGTCCCATCATATAACTTCATACTAGGGGTCTGAAACCGCTTTAGGATCTCGATATCACATATAGGGGGTGCAATCTTGAGATCATGTGACTGCTGGGGGCTACTTTGGGCAGTGGCTGGACTATTACTGATATCCTGTGAAATTTCAACATTAGTCACAAGCATAGTAACATTACTATTAACGTTACCGATATCGGGATTCCTAGATGAGAAGCCTAGGATAAGACCAAAATCCCTAGTGGCAGTAGTCCTTGTAGCTTGAACTGGGTCGCTTGTTCTCGTTATAGACTGCATGGGTAATAAATCATCATAGTGTTTCTCTAAGGATCCTAATGGCTCTAAATTCAAGGCTCTTAATTGTAGTGGAGTGAACAATTCTTCCACCGGTCTCTTCCCTTTCACATGAATATCCCGAAGTTCCCTTGTGAAGGAGTTATTGGTCTATTTCTGTTGCTCTATGTGTTCCTTCATCTGCAAAAAAGAACGTCAAATATCTCATTATTAGACATAAGGACTAGTCTGTCAGTGGAGGATCCTGATCCCTGAGCAGAAGCAGATCATTTAAATCCTGAGATGGTATCCCAACAACGGTCGTCTTTTTTTGAACAATAGGTGGAGGACGAAGAGGCTTTGAAACTCCAGCGATTGAGGCTGGCATTGAAGAAGATGTAACTTGTCATTGAGAAATCATTTTCGGATTGAGTTTGAAAAGACTGCGATTGTGAATGAATTTTTTGGATAAAATATACCATTTGCCCCATGGTGGGAGCCAAACTGTTTTGGTCAACAATTACCAAAGCAATTAAGTGATCAAACTTAGTAAGTGATGTAGTGTGTACTTCACCAAAATGATAAGCAAATACAGTAAAGTAATGGTTAGCACTCGAAGTAATGAGGAAAAAATTATCCCATGCCTCAGATTTATTAATGAAGAAAATAATAAGTACAACTCGAGAACTATTGAAGAACGAATGCTAGAGTACAGAGGTGAAAATGGTGAATGTGAAGTGTCTTATTTCATTCTCAATAGCTTCCTTATATAACAAAAAAATATAACCAATATCCCAAAAATCTCACTAGTATACCGGAAATCTGGCTCTTCAACTTGGGCAACACTCATAACAGTTAACACTGCTATCTCACGTATTTCCTAAGTTAGCATCCGAGTCTTTAGCATAAAATACGTCCATAATAGTCGCTTTCCAATATTACCCTTGTTATTGGTGGAAACAAGAGTAATTGTGTCCGAGGATCCTGCCTAATTAATAGGTCTTTACCTTGGTCATTACTCTATATGTTTTCTTCAGTTTATTTCGCGAATATTTATGGTTAATTAAGTCACCAATGTTCTCTTGCAAGAATAAGTCAAAGCCAATGTCGAAATAAACCGTTAGTACTTCGGATCCTGAAAAAAAGTAGAAATCAGTAATCCCTAAGAGATTAGGGATCATGTTGAATCAGGGATCCCAAGTCATAAAATTAACCCACAACACCTCCTTTCAAAGTGATAGAAATTTGAGGACTTATTATGTCCATTGGAAAGACCTACAATCAAAAGGTCATGTGTGAGGTATCGTCATGGATTCTAATAATGTCTTGTTAGGGTGCCCATTGGCAACACGACGTGGATACAACACATGAAGTAAAACAAATCATAGAATAGAAACCAGATAGTAGTCAATCATGTTGGAACAGAACCACCCAGTTCAAAAACATAAGGTAAAAGTGTTAAGTTATCAATATTCTCGTCATTAGTTTTGTACAAAAACGAATGAAGCAGGAGCTACTTTCGCCCTAACAGTCCAACAAGTTGAAAAACATGCTATTAAAGAGGTACAATACAATTTGAAGCCTCTTATGCAAGAGTTCAAGAAGGTAATGCTAGAAGACACCCAGTGCAGTTGTCCTCCTTTAAGGAGCATCTAACACAAAATTTATGTAAGTCTCGGTCCAAGCGTTCCTAATCTTCCTCATTAAGTTATGAGTCGTAAAGAATGTGAGTTGATGAATTAGAAGATAGAAAGCTGTCAAAGAAAGAGCATATCTAGAAAGCATCATCCCCAATTATTGGCTGTTGCCTTTTTCAGTTTGTCATCACCAAGCTTTAAGAGTCACCGAATGTATCTAAATTCGACCGGTCCAGATATTGATTGATTCAAGTAGTAAAATAATGAAATTAATACAAACCTTAGTACAGAGATAAGAACTTTATACCTTTTTTTTGGTTGATCTTTTGGCTGTTATAAACCTGAGGCAATCCTCAACATTTTAACAGTTTAAGGCGTTTTTCGGTATGCCAAAGCTCCTATATGAAACTCAATTTGGTTTGATTCGGGTTTGTCGATCTCTATAACAGAAATTTTGATCTCTGCTCCTTGGCTTTAGGATGTGCAACCTATGAAACAAAGGGGGTGATGTAACAGCCCGACTTTAAGCGGAATACGCCCGGATGTAACGTAAAGATTACTCATAAGCTCGTAACGCTATTAAAGCGACAATAATTATATTTATTTCATTTCATTACATCACAAATACATCGTTTGGCATAAATCAAATAACAATACAATAACTTTGAATTTCATTATGATATGCTTCTAATAACCTAATGGTGCAACTAATCTAGTCTTCAATCCTTAAACTTCAACATGCAGCACGTTTAAAATAATTTATTTTACCAACAATAATTTTGGTGAGAATTCATAAAGTTTTGTATATATATAATACGAAAATTGTAAAATTCACAAGTCAAGATGTATCGTCTCAATCATTAAGTAAAAGAAAAATAAATACATGATATTCCCATTCGCTTGACGTAAGTCAAATTTACTAAGGAACTCCCATTCGCCGAGCTACTTAGAGTATAGAGTATGATAATGATACCGCTACTTATTAACAAAAGTTAAGAAAAATGGACAGCGCAGACATGTCCCGTCGGACCCTCCCACTTTGCGTTTGAGTGTGTGTATGAGTCTTTTCCACCAACAAAACAATAAACAACTAGCACATAATCACATAATTTACAAGCAATATGATACGAAGCCAATACATACAAGACACGGGTGTGAATTTTAGTTTAAAACATGAAACATGAAATAAAAGTTTGGAACGTGCTACACCCCTAAACATGTAAAAGTAAAAAGTGGCTATGAAAACTCACCTGTGTGTTTGAGGATACTTGAACGAAAAACCGAAAGTGAGTATAAAGAAAGCCGAGGTAGTCAAATGTCATGAACTATAAGGAAAAATATAAAGGAATTAAAACTAGCTATCAGGATTTAGTTTGTTAAGTAATTTGGCTTTAAACATTATTTTATTACTTTAGGCTTTAATATTGTTTTAAGTATTACGAGGTTTTAACGATTTTAATGTTATGACGGAAATATTTTAGAGACTAATATGATGAGGTTTAAAATAATTATTAAGCTAGGTTTGAAAGATATAAACTTATTTTAATGATTTAATGAAAATTATTATGTAATTAATTATTTATTTATTAATAAGAGAACTTTAATATTTATGGAATACGAACTTTATCGGTCAAAATTATCTCAAACACGCTTACTTTAGTGTATTATAATAAGATTAACTAAATATAATCATAATAATAGTAATAATAATAATATATTATCTTAACGGGTTCTTACGAAGCATTACGAGTGTGAAAAGTTGGGTTTTTGGATGAACTTTGGTAAAATTAATTTGTAATAATTTTTATGTGATAAAAATGATTTTTATTTGATCAAAAATAATTTTTATTGATTTAAAATGATTTATAAGTATATATATATGATTAATATAGATATTTTAAAAATTATAAACCATATTGTGCACCAACCCGGGTCCAGCGGGCATCACACTTGTGTTTTAGCCAGTTGTGCTAACATGATTATTTAGTAACAAAATGAAAACAGAAATAATTATCTTCTATTACAATTTCATCTTCAACATCAACAAACCCTAGATTCAATATTCTTAATCCGTCCCATGTTCATTCAAATGATGTTAGGGGTTTTAATTGTCAGCTAAAAATGATCAATAACCATGTAAAACTTACTTGGAACTGTTACGATTTGAGGGTGAACGACCGTTGGTCGGAAAACGGGTCTTTGCTGGATTAGTTAGCGATATAGAGTGTGAATTATGATAATTTGAAGTTGTGAGTGAGTTTAGACGAGTTCTAGGATGCTATTTATACTCAAAATTGCAACGTAAACGAGTTAATTGGTCGATATTAATTTAGCCGATTATCCGGCGAACTCACGAGAACAAAATATGGATTAACGGACGTCATAGTATAATCAGGTCGTTGATTATTGTTTGTTGTTAACGTATAATTTCGTTACATCCAATTAACGGGTCAAAAGGCGAAGATTTAGGGGTGTTTTGACTTCGCCGGTGCCGGAATTCCGGGCGTCGGTTTTATCGTCGGAAGTACGGGGTGTGGGGGGGGGGGGGGGTTGGGTTAGTTTATTATAAATAATATAATTTAAATTAAATTTACACTTTAGACCCTTGATATTTATAGTTTCCTTTAAATCCAAATTAAAGTATAAATTACAACTTGGACCTTAAACTTTGAAATTTGAATAAAATGAAAACGAAATTATAATACTTGGATACTTTAGCTTTATACCCGAATGGCTTGCAACGCGTGTAAATCTAGTAAAAACTTTAAATCTTCGAATCTCGTTATTGAATAAAATGAATAGAAAATGAACGAATATAAACGTAAATCATCGGAAATGTTATATTAAGGATTATCAATGTACAAGACCACATTAAAACGACAAAACGGAAAAATTGAAAATTTGAAATGGGTTGGGTTTTCGGGTTTGAAAAGTAACGAATGTTACAGGTGATCGAACGGCAATGGTGGTGTCGGCTAGAGTTTTTAGGGAGGGGGCAACGGGAGTTTAGGTCATGTGTTTAATCTTGACGAGTCAAAGTGGGTCATGGGTTTAGGTCAAGATTAAGGGGGAGAATGTTGGTTTAATCTTGATGAGTCAAAGTGGGTCATAGGTTTAGGTCTTTGTTTGCATGAAATAAGCTAGAGCTTCAAGGGTTACAAGTCTTTGTTCACGTGATGTGTTGCATGGATGGACTCTTAAAGACTAAAGTATTTATTTGTGGTTTTATTTAATGTTTTATTTAATTGTTTAATAGTTAGAATTGGTAACTTGTTTGACCGAATTACTTGGGAGTTTACGTTAGAGAGTGGGTCATTCATAGTACCTTTTCTTTAAGTAGTAGTTAGTAGGTTCTAGTTTGTTTGCTATTTTATTACAGCACGTTGCTTTTGTAAAGGCTATTTATAGCCCTTTGGTTTATTGAATAAAGTGTGCCTTTTGTTTGCTCTCTGCAACCTTATCCCTTCCACGATTAACCCTAATAATAATATTCAACTTCTTATTTCTTCTTCACATAATTCAATCAACTTGTTTTTTTTTTATAATTTTTATTAAGGGGCCTGATCCCCTGTGTGATTCTGTGAGGTTAAGAATCAGTGTGATTCAACCAGTTGTGTGGATTTGTGTGAAGAATCCTAAAGCCGTGTGAAGTTTTTAGAAGCGAATCAAGAAACATTTTTGTAGGTCGTCTAGGTGGATCTCACAACTTTACTCGGATCAATCCGTGTTGTTGGTTAGCGGAAAACACCAACGACACTTGGATCTCGGATCTTAGTTTGTAAAAATTAAAAGAGAGAAAAAGGAGATGTTGGGAGAAGAAACTTTATTTCAAGAGGTTGTGTATTAGAGTTGTTATGGAGAAATGGGTAAAGTAACCTTTTTAAAGGGTCTCCATTTCTCCAAAGTTTACATAATAAACTTGCAAAATAAACGTACCAAGTACGTAATACACCGACTAAAATCAAACCCGAAAGACATAAACAATCCTAATAACAATATAGAATATTGGCCTTACAATCTGCCTCTAGGATTGAGTATGTCGTGGAACCTTTGTCAACTTCTTTGCTTCGTCTTTATTTCTTGAAACTTAGTACTTGTCTTGATCCAAGATCTTGAATGAGATTGGATCTTGGACAAATCTTTATTTTTCGGCCATGTAGACTATAATTTCAATCTTATTTTATTTTCTGGGAAGGATCAGCAACAGTAAATTTTAGAAACATCAGATGTGGGAGGCTCGACATCTAATTTTCTTTTGTTGACTTTCTTGAGCCAACTGGTCTCATTCCTTGTCTTCAGATACAATCAGTTCATTTTTAGGTTCAACCACCAACTTTCACGTTCTCATTTTCTTCTAAGCGCTTCAGGATTTTCAACAACAAGTAGATTTGATCTTGATCTACCTGTCCATGTACACCTACACGAAACTTATAACGAATAAGATTCGCTCACACCCCTCTCGAGGGCAAAGAAGAATTCGTTCACAGGCCCTCCCAATTTCAATCCCTCAACTTGTTAGCGATTGTTTAAGTCCTAGGGTTCCTACAAACTTTCATGAAGGACCTTGACAATAAACACATGATTTTAAATAAAACAAAACAAAAATAAGATAGGAATAAAGATGAAATTAATATCATATATCAAAAATAGTTACTTAAAAGTTTACTAAATTATTTTTGTGAGAAAGATCACGACATGGAATCATATTATCTGTTAACGTTCTAGATCACACTGCTATTTGGACATTATTATGCCAAGAACCCAAAGTCGATTGTAGATATAATTTTTCCACTTTAAACTTAACAAGTATTTTGATGTCAACGTGATATGTTAAGGTATGTATTAGGCACAATGCTTGTGTGGTCCCCATTTAATCCGACATATTACAGACTCCATCATACCTTGGCCGTATGCTTTCACATGTTACCTCAAGTTGACTTAAACCTTTCTTACCTTATCACAATACGCTTATTGACACTTTAGACAGTTTATTTTGGACACTTGATTCTATCTAGAAATATTAAAATAAAACAGAAGATTCGGGACCTTAACAATCAGATTTTGTATGACTACAAACAGAGAAAGTCCAAGGCTTGAACAAAAGAAAGAAAATAAAATAAAACAGAAGATTCGGGACCTTAACAATCAGATTTTGTATGACTACAAACATAGAAAGTCCAAGACTTGAATCAAAATAAAGAAAGAAATAAATTAGAAGTTAAAAGTCCTAAGACAGACCTCTTTTAAACTTTCATTTTCTTTTCTTTTCTTTTCTAATCTGACTCTTTTTCTTTTTCTTTTCTTGACTTTTTTCTTGACTCAATAGAATTAAAATTGACACTTGATTACATAAGACAACTGTGATAAGGTAAGAGAGGCTTGCGTATAACATGTTATTTACGATTCTGCCTTCATTGATATAACTTTAGTTGGAGTCGGCAACCACTTCATAACGTGTAACCACTAGCATAGGCACATATTTAAGTTTATATCACTATGACACTTACTCATTTGTCAAGCCTATCTACACATCAAGCAATGATCTTGTTGGCTTTTGATCTACTCTTTTCATGTGTTAGAATCGTTAGAGATAACTTCTTATCATTTTTCAATGGTTGGATCAATTTCTCAAAATTTTATAAATTTTAAAATTTAAAATATTCGGCCCCTCTATGTAGGATCTCCCTCTAAGCGGGACAATATCTTTTAGAATATTTTCAGATTTTCTTAAAATAACGTAAAATCTTTTTGGTAAGTCAAATGACTTGTTTTTTCTTTTCTTGAAATAAATAAAATTTCATATCTTTTTGGGTGAGTTAAAGTTAACTCCTCCCTCTAAAATTGCGATATATATACACAATTTTGTAAACAAAAAGATAGATCGGTCGTTTTAATTAAAACTGATCATGCCGAGCGATTCGACCAGAAATTCATTTCAGGCATGATCGATAGCCTTGGTGAAAAGGTCAGCAAAATCGTCGTCAGATGGACTATCATAAGCATGAATTATCACATTGTATAACAAAGTTGAAGAGATTCAAACCGAGACCCAACAGCTAATGCTGGATCTATCAGTTGAGAGAAGTAGTTGAACAAGGTTAGTTTGAGAATCGCTTGATAAGTTGTGGTTTAGCCATTTGACCAAGGCTGGCGTTGTTGAAGCACAATGTAATGTATGAAACACTTCTCTTCCTTGAAGTTTGTCCTCCCATGTCGCTTATGAAAGACTCGAATCTGCCATCGAATGATTTAGCATCAAATAGCAAGGGTTCATCTCCCATCATATGTCGGGTGCAATCACAATCTAATAATCGAATACTATTGATAGTCCTCCTTGATTGACCCTGCATGCACTAAGTGTAGGCCCCGAAATCGGATCCGACAACGAACGTATTTTGTTCTTGATAAAATATCGAAACGGGTGCAGTAAATCAAATGAACGAACATATGATATAAATATTAAGGATAGTGAACAATCTCATTATCGGTAAAAGATTAATACATTAAACAAACCAACCTCACCCAAGGTGAGCTCCCTTTGGGTGGGTGATTTGACTTTACAAAGCACACACTTACATATGACAATAATTGCCATATTTATAGCCAAACAATACAAATAAACTAGAAGATCTTCCCGTTGAAGCTAAACTCGTGCACCGAAGCTCCAGTCTCGTATCCGGATTTCTCGCTCA
The DNA here is from genome assembly GCF_021521415.1 of Bidens hawaiensis. Taxonomy (NCBI): domain Eukaryota; kingdom Viridiplantae; phylum Streptophyta; class Magnoliopsida; order Asterales; family Asteraceae; genus Bidens; species Bidens hawaiensis. The sequence goes on from NW_027498944.1 coordinate 43,901, forward strand.
CTTTGGTTATTAACTTGACCATAATAAATTTAACAGGTTTTGTATTTTGATATCGCAAGTCACATTTTTGGCCTTACAATCACCCCTTGACTTATGATATCATTTTTTTTAACGAAAATCCGATCAATATTGAATTTCTTTGGTCAAGTCGAAGAATAAACGACTTACTCGGCATGAACCGGCTCCACATGATTAGAAGAAGGCTTAGACATAATAGATAGATCAAATGGGCTTACTAACCTTTGTAGGCCCATACTCCACCTCTTGTATTTCTAAGTCCAACTACTAGACCCAATTTTTAGGCCCAACCTAAGCCCAATTCATTTTGAATTAGATTAGGGCACAAAAAAAATCTCTTATTGCTTCAGTACAGCCGCCACCATCTTCAGACCCCGGCGATGGCTGCCGGAAAACCTGTTGGAGCTACGTCACTTATTTCCGGCCAACATACCTCATTCCGACCACTAAACCTCAACTCCACCCACCGGAAAACCGTCACCACCGAATCTAACGGCCCCTTCTGTCGCCATCTTCTTCACAACCACCACCACCACCTTAACCCCATCGTCACGACCTCCTTACCTCGCCGGAAAACTGAATCCGCCAGCACCAAATCTTCTTCACATCACCACAACCCTCACCGTTTCCACGGATACCGACCACTGGCCATTCGCCGAAAAACCAAGCTTGTCGTCGGAAAACCGTAACAGCCACCGGATATGCAATCACAAGTTCACTTAGCCGGAAAAAACATTCCATGGGAAAAAAGCTCCCACCAGAAAACCATTCACCATCAAACATTGTAACCGATTACATCCCCCTTCGTCATAGTCAACACACCGTCGCCACCGGAAAATCGAATTTCCGACCACCATATCACAATTAGGTTGTTCTCCGGCCCACACCGGTCATCGAACACCCGTTTTCCTTGTCGATTTAAAGCATAACCAACAGATCTGACTTGTATCAGTATCGACTATTTCGAACATACCCACTGTTCTTCATCCCACAGTTGCAACCAAACTGAATGTCGGAGTTTGATATGTACATTTCCAATCTCTGAAATTGTCGCCAGAGAAGAACCATAGGCTCACCTGAATTCGGCGCATGGCTGAACGGTCCCGGAACGCCGGATCTACAAAGACGAGCTTCTAGCACGATTATTTCCAACTTTATTTCTAAGATCTTCAAACTTTATTTTCTAAACTTCAACGGGTCTTCAAGAAATTAACGTCTCGGTTCGGGTAATGGCAGAAATAGAACCCGAATATCAAGAACAAAGTTGAATCGGTTGATTTAAACCCGCTTTGATACCAACTGTAGGTCCAGAAACCGGATCAGACAATAAACAAATTTTGTTCTTGATAAAAGATCGAGACGGGTGCGGTAAATCGAATGACCGAACATATAATATAAGCACTAAAGATAGTGAACGATCTCGTTATAGGTAAAAGATTAATACATTAAACGAACCAACCTCACCCAAGGTGAGCTCCCCTTGGGTGGGTGATTTGACCTTACAAAACACACACTTACATATGACAATAATTGCCATGTTTATAGCTAAACAATACAAATAAACTAGAAGATCTTCCCGTTGAAGTTAAACTCATGCACCGAAGCTCCAGTCTCATATGCGGATCTCGCTCTCTTTAGTTATTAGCTTGACCATAATATATTTAACAGGTTTTGTATTTTTATATGACAAGTCGCATTTTTGGCCTTATAGTTTTGTATCTGCGTGATACAAACCTGAGAAAAGGACTAAAGTTATTGAAGAGTTTGAGAAGAAGTGGAAAGATGTGATGACAGATAAAGGCGGTTCGAGTACGATCGTGCTAGCAAGTAACCAAAGCAGCATTCCGTTGCAATGTCCGAAGTTATCGGCAACCAAATATATGAGTTAGTCAATCATGGTGGAATCGATCCTACAAGCATACAGGTTGTGGGAAACGATTGACCCCGTAATAGGAGCGTCTGTTGATGAGAAGAAGAACTTGACGAAAAATGCGTTTGTGTTTCAAACTTTACCCCAAGATGTGTTACTTCAAGTGGCGAAGACAAAAACACAAAAGACGTGTGGGAGGATCTTCATGTACGGTATTTAAAAGCCGAAAGAGTTCACAAGGCAAGGTTCATACTCTCATAACCGAGCTAGAGTTGTTGAAGATGAAAGAAAATGAAACGGTTAATGAGTTTTAGGGCAAACTAAGTGAGACTGCCACAAAGTTCAAGAGTCCTGGGTCTAGCTTGGAGAATGAGGTTGTGGTAAGAAAACTATTAACTTTTGTTCCTAGAAAGTTTTTACAGATTGTTGCCTTGATTGAGAAATATTCGAAGTTAGAAAACATGCCGCTTGAAGAAGTTGTGGGTAGGTTGAAGGCCTTTGAAGAGAGGAAAGTTGTTGTTGACAAAGGAGGAGTGGGAAGAAAGAACAAGGCGTGGTGATTTTGATAGACAAGGATGAGGTCGCGGTTAAGGTAGAGGCTGGGGAGGTATTGGTAGAGGTCGACGTGGCCGGTTCCACCCTATTGAAGACCGAAAGGAACAAGGTACGAGTCGAGATAAAAAAAACACATTAAATATAACAATTTTCAAGAGTATGGGCATTATGCGTGGGAGTGCCCGAAGAATGAGCCAAATAAAGAAGCTCTTAATATAACTCAAGATGTCGATGATGATGAGTCAGCTTTATGTTGAAGATGGAAACAGGTTAAGATTAAGGGGGAGAATACTGGTTTAATCTTGACGAGTCAAAGTGGGTTATGGGTTTAGATCTTTGTTTGCATGAAATAAGCTAGAGCTTCAAGGGTTACAAGTCTTTGTTCACGTGATGTGCTGCATGGATGGACTCTTGAAGACTAAAGTATTTATTTCTGTTGTAACATCCCGGAAAATCTCATAATTTAATTTTTTTTTGGGCTAAATATGTCAACTTTGAAAGAAAAATGATCAAAAATAATCTCAAAGACAAGTAATGGTAAAAATTAGATAAGAAAAAATAATACATCTCATGTTAAGGAAGTAAGAAATTCCATCCCACATGGAAAGATGAAAGAAAGTGGAAGCATTCCATGTGGGTATAAATAAAGAGATAACTTTCATCCCACATGGAAAAGTGAAAAGAAATGGAAGCTCTTTATAGGGGGGAGTTTTCATAGTAATGTTCTTAATTGGCTAACCATTCTCCATAGTCCTAGTGGAGGGTGCGAAGCACCCGATGCACACGCGCACGGACTCGAACACGGAATCGGGCGATGGACGTAATGTGGCGTTTTGATGGCTCACTTTGCACTTCGCATCGCCACATAAAGGCCGCTTTAGTATTTTTGGATAGTACAAGGACTGAAAACGAAAATACAAATTTCCTTCCTTTGCGTGACGTGAAGGATCAGGCTTCAAGTCTTCGAGCTACGCGAAGGACAAAATAACATAAACCAAATTTGAGTAACTTCACGCGACACGAAGTAGCAAGATAAGAATTCTTCGCGCGACGCGGAGTAATGGTTCTGCATGCATGACACGTGTGGACACGTGGAGACACGTGGCAGCACGAGGTGACACGTGGCAACACGCCCGATGACTCAGCCAACTTATGGCGGTTCGCGCGACGAGAAGAGAACCTTCGGGCGAAGCAAAGAAGCTGAAAATCAGCTATAAATAGGAGGGTGTTCGGCACATTCCAATTCACACCAAACAGTCTACATTAACACGTATAGCCTCGTTTTGCATGCCGCATCTCATTAAACATGCCAAGCTCTGAGCTCTGACAGTCTAAGCCCTAGAACGCGATATAGAGTAGAAGTGCTGCTCAATCAGTCTTAGACAACTAACTCCAAATAACCGTGCGAGGTAGGGGTTCTGATTAAGTTGTTATTTTATTATTATTACAATAGCTTAGACCATAGTCGGGGGTATAGCCCGAACCTTGATTACAGTTAAGCATAATATAACTTTTCATAAGCAAAGGTTATAGACAAATTATTGTTTTTCATGATTAAGAAACGTAAGCATTTACATATAAAGGGTATAGTTAAAATAATATTTCTTTATGATTAAGAAATATTCATTCACAATGATTATAGTTAAAGTAATGTTTCTTATTGAAGAAGAAACCTGGTATAAATGTTTCTTCCTGAAGAAGAAACCTAGCACATAACTGATAAACAAACAAAAGGACTAAAGGTCCAAATGTTTTATACAAACAAATGATTTGTCAAAGTTAAAAAGCTATACAAAACAGACTACGGGTCTGAAGTTAGATCGTTGATCTAGATATTTATACAAATGTTATTCTCGTACTATAGGTCCGAGATAATAATTAATCAATCAATCAATCAGAAAGCAGAAAACAGAAACAGGAATCAGTAACAGAAACTGATTTACAGACAGGGGTCAGTAACAGAAACTGATCATAAACAGGAATCAGTGTCAGAAACTGATTACAATCATAAAAGGTGAATTCTCCATAAACTTTTACAACTCTTTTAGAGTCTGACTGTTTGCATAGGATTTACAAATCCTTAAAACTTTGTGTTACAATAATAATAAATGGGCATACTCAGATTAAGAGTATACATGTGTCTGGATCTATTCATACATGGTGACTTGGAGTTCCCCGAGGCCATGCATATCATCAAACATTCCTTTGGAAGTCTACGGACTGTTCAGAGAAATTATATTGTGTATATGATTAATTGTACATGTACTTAGGGTAATTTAATCTCAATTAAGTTAGCTGCCTAATGAGTGTTGTCACAAAGGCATTGTTGTTGTTTACACAATGATATTAAAACCAAGTCAGCGTCGTTCACCGGCTGTGTGCTGACGTATTTTTCACCCACATTACAGGGAAACTGTAAAGAATAAGAACTGACAGGCAAGACATATTAGAAGATTGGAGACATAGTTATTAGAGGTGATCTGATGACTCAGATATTTTATTCAGAATATTATAAAGAACTATATTTTCAAAAGACAGGTATTTAAATTATTAACGGGTATTCAATGTTGATGCTGAAAGACAGGTATTTATTAAGTATGGCAACTGGTGGTTCGAATGCTGAAATTGAGTATAATAATAACGTCAATGTTGATCCTGGGTTTAATAAGTATGGCAAGAAAAATGTGGAGTAAGGATGAGCTCGGGATGGTACCGGTACCGATTCCAAAAATCGAAAATAGTTGGTACCGGTAACAGTACCGAAATGTTTGGTTCGGTACCCGTACCGTACCGGTACCAGTACTGTACCGCTACCGAAAACTCAAAACTTGGTACCGACGGTACCAAATCGGTACCAGTACCAATCGGTACCCGTACCGAAAACGCTCATCCCTAATGTTGAGGGAATGGTATTCGATAGTCCTGATGATGCATATCTAACTTATAGCCCGATTCTTGTTTCCTTTTTTTAAACATTTCTTCCATTATTTAATTTTTAGTCAATAGGCTATTTTAGTGGAGTGAATCATGTCTTTTTGATATATATATTGATGTAATTCCCTGTCGATGATTAAAATGAAATATGCATCAAAAGTTTATTAAGTTTTAAATGGCATCAAAGCAGGTCTCTATACCGCTCGATTTATTAACCACAAACCCTAATCCCTACTAGCCGCTAGCCATGACAATGGATTCTTCAACAAGAAAGAGTGCAGAAGACGATCAACAAGACGGCGGTTTCGTTTTCGGTCCTCAAAACAGTAAACCCAAAGCAGCCTACACTAAATCAGATTCAGACGTGAGTCCCATTCCAGGTTTAAATACCAAACAGTACTGTACTCTTTTAAACCATCTCGCAGAGAAAGAAAACCGAGGTGATTACTGGATTATCGATTCCGGTTGCACCGAACACATAACCCATCGAGCCGAATGGTTAGAGGGTAAAGTGGTATCCAAACACGAATACCCGGTTATCATACCAAATGGCGATTTGATACCCGTAGAGGGTAGAAGGACTTGCCAACTACCAAACGGAACCGCCATAAAAGGGGTTTTGCATGTCCCAAGATTTAAATGCAACCTCTTATCCGTTAGTCGCTTGTCAAAAGACCTTCAAAGTTCTATAACCTTTTTCCCAGAATTCTGTTTCATGCAAGATTTGCAAACGAGGGAATTGACTGGAGTGGGTAAATGAAAGCATGGGCTTTATCAGATCGAAATGATAGAGAATAAAAGAAAAAGCTATGATGTCAATAGTAGAAGTATGGCATAAAAGATTAGGTCACACTTCTAGTGACAAGCTTTCTCATTTTAATTTCCTTAAGAATGTTTCGTTTAAAACTGTGGATTGTGATTCATGTGCTAAGGCTAAACACACACGATTACCTTTTCCTATTAGTTCCATTAAAACCCATGAGTGTTTTGAATTGCTGCATTGTGACATATGGGGAAGGTATAGAGAACCTTCACTATCGGGGGCAAGTTACTTTTTAACAATTGTGGATGATTATAGTCGTTCCGTTTGGGTTTTCCTCCCAAAGCACAAATTTGAAGCCTCTGACCGTTTAATTTATTTTCACAAAACGGTCAAAACGCAATTTGGCAAATTAATTAAAAGAATTCGTTGTGACAACGGAGGGGAATTCGTATCCAACCGAATGAACGATTTTTACAATGAACAAGGGGTAATTCTTGAAACCACTTGCCCACATACACCACAACAAAACGGTGTCGTTGAGAGCAAGCATAGGCACCTTCTCGAAACCACACGAGCCCTCCGGTTTGAGGCAAATTTGCCAAAAAATTTTTTGAGGGGAATGTGTCATGACGGCCGCTTACATAATCAATCGTCTCCCATCTAAAACCATTGATAATAAAACCCCATTCGAAATTATTTTCGATCGAAAGCCCGATTATGAGCACATGAAAATTTTTGGATGTTTAGCCTATTTTAGAAATACCGACACAAAGGGAGACAAATTTGAATTAAGAGGGAGACCCGGGGTACTTTTGAGTTACCCACTGGGAACAAAGGGGTACAAAATTTACGACACGAAATATAACAAAATCGTGTTGTCAAGAGATGTCAAGTTTTTTGAAAAGGTATTTCCCTATAGCAATGCCAAACCAGTCAATAGACTAGAAAATGAAAACCTCTTTTGTTTTCCTCCATGGTATTATAAAGATGTTGATGCTCCATAAGAAATGGAAAACCAGATTGTTGTCCCAAGCGATGATGCTGGGCCTGTGGATAATGTTGAGCCCATTTCCACCATAGAAACCGAAACTGAGCTGCCCCATGAAGGAACCGATGTTAATTGTGAGGCACATGTGCAACTTGTGAATGAAAATGAGTCTCATGATAATGCTGCCATTAGGACTCAGGCCCATATGCCATCAAATGATCAAACCAATGATGAATCTGTTGAAGAAAATAATGAGCCCATCAGACAACAAAGAATTAGAAGTCGACCAAAGCGACTTGAAGACTTCATCGTTGACCTACCACCATCTAAATCAAACTTTACCCATGTCCAATCAAGCTACCTCGTCGGCAACGGTATACCCTATATCTAATTATATTTGTTATGAAAATTTTACTAAAACTCACAAAGCCTTTTTGGCGGCCATCAACTGAAAAGATGAGCCAAAGTTTTTTAAACAAGCCTTGCAGGAAGAACATTGGAGAAAAGCAATGGTAAAAGAAATACAGGCCTTGGAGGTGAATGGAACATGGACCCTCGAAGAATTGCCAAAAGGCAAACGAGCTATAGACTCGAAATGGGTCTATAAAGTTAAGTACAAGCCCAATGGTGTGATTGAACAGTACAAGGCAAGACTCGTAGCAAAGGGATTCACTCAGATGGAAGGGATCGACTTCCATGACACGTTTGCTCCAGTCGCGAAACTCGTGATGGTTCGGACACTTTTTACCGTAGCCGTTAAAAAGGATTGCCTCATCCACCAATTAGATGTCAACAACGCCTTTTTGCATGGGGACCTTCATGAAGAAGTCTACATGAAAATTCCACAAGGATTCGATAAAGAAAGGGCAACAAAGTTTGTCAGTTAAGAAAGTCGTTATATGGTTTGAAACAAGCCTCTAGAAATTGGTATCAAAAGTTTACTTCCGCTCACTTGGCACTTAATTTCAAACAGTCAAAGGCAGACCATTCCCTTTTCATATGCAAAGAGAAAAACTCATTCGTTGCCGCCTTGATATACGTTGATGATGTTATCATCGTTGGTGATAACCAATCAAAAATACATGCCACAAAAGCTTATCTCAACGAGAAATTTAGTATTAAAGACCTAGGAAACTTAAAATATTTCCTAGGAATTGAAGTGGCTCGAACAAAAGAAGGTTTAGTTCTTAGCCAACGAAAATACACACTTGACATCCTAAAGGACTGTGGTCTTCTAGGGTCCCGACCTAGTGCCTTCCCCATGGAACAAAATTTGAAATTGGGAAAAGATGATGAAGGAGCAAGAGTAGATGCTAATCAATATGGGCGTCTTGTAGGAAGGTTACTTTATTTACAAGCAACGCGACCGGATATCGTTTACTCTATCAACGTCTTGAGTCAGTTTGTTTCTGATCCACGTCAAAGTCACATGGAGGGGGTATGAGAATTCTAAGGTACTTAAAAGCGACCCTGGGACAAGGAATCTTATTACCAAAGGAAGGCGGAACCAACCTCATCACGTTTAGTGATTCTGATTGGCTCAGATGTCCCTACTCGAGAAGATCGAGAACTAGTTACTTGCTTCTCTTAGGAGGAGCCCCCATCTCATGGAAATCCAAAAAGCAATCTGTTGTGTCACGTTCCTTGGCCGAGGCAGAATATCATGCCATGGCAACCACCGTAAGTGAAGTTTTGTGGTTACGCTGGCTCATGAAGGAACTTGGGTTACCACAAGATCAACCGACCCCTCTCTTTTGTGACAACCAAGCCGCAAGACATATTGCCAACAATCCGGTTTATCATGAATGCACAAAACACATCGAGATGGATTGTTTCTTTGTGCGTGAACGTGTAGAATCAAAAGACATTCAACCAAAGGCTATTGAGACAAAAGACCAAATAGCAGATCTATTTACCAAGGCTTTGGGATCTCAACAATTACACTATCTTCTTGGCAAGTTGGGCGTTCGTAACTTACACGCTCCAACTTGAGAGGGAGTCTAAATTATAGCCCGATTCTTGTTTCCTTTTTTTAAACGTTTCCTCCATTATTTAATTTTTAGTCAATAGGCTATTTTAGTGGAGTGAATCATGTCTTTTTGATATATATATTGATGTAATTCCCTGTCGATGATTAAAATGAAATATGCATTAAAAGTTTATTAAGTTTTAAAGCATATGAGTTCTACAATCAATATTCTTTGTTGCATGGATTTGGAATACGTATTTTTATAACTTTTAAAAATAAGACTACAGGTCAGCCTTATCGAAAGAAAAATGTATGCAACAAAGAGGGTTTTAAATATTTAAAGTCTAATAGCTCTAGTGGGGATGTTAAGAAACGTCGTAGGGATTTAAGGACCAGATGTGAAGCATTTATTCAGATTTCAAAAAGTAAAGATGGGAAGTGGACTTGTTTAACGATGTACACAATCATGAGCTAATTATTACTCCGACCAAAGTTATAAAATACCGGTCTCATGGTAGGTTTCACCGCTCAATGACTTGCAAATATATAATGTCGAAACTTGGTTAATCTGGGTTGAAACCTTGTCAAATCAAGAAGGTCATAAATACCGTGAAAAGTCCACTTGAATATGATGTTACATCAAAACAGTGTGCTGATAGCCTGGCTGAGGAACGAAAACAATACAAAGGTAAGGAGTTTTATGGACTCATTAAGCATTTTCAAGATAAACTATTAGAAGATCGTAACCTTTATTTTTTTTGTTGAGTTATTTGATGATGGGTCTCCAAGAAATATTTTTTGGGCTGACGGGAGATCAAGGGACTCATTTGCAATGGCGACATTCTTGTTTTGATGTCACGTACATGACCAACAAGTTTAAGTTGTCGTTTGCTCCATTTGTTGGGGTGAATCATCATCGTCAATCTATACTATTTGGCAGTTCACTACTAGAAAATGAGAAACAAGAAACTTTTTAATGGTTATTTAGAAACTTTTTAAACTGATGTTTGACAAGTATCCGTTGGCAATAATTACTGATCAAGATAAAGCTATGGAAATGCAATCAAAAGTATTTTCCCAAAAACTAGACATCGTTTTTGTTTATGGCATATTAAGAGACACGAGATTGAACATCTTCGTTCTCTCAAAGTTCAGTACACTGACTTTCAAGATCTACACAAACAATGGGTAAATAGTAATACAGTTGAAGAATTTGAGAGTCGATGGGAAATTTTATGTGGTAACTACAATTTTCAAAGTGGCAGTTGGATAATGGAGATGTATAACCAACGTAAATATTGGGCTAAAGCCTTCTTAAAATATTTTTTTTGCTGGTATGACACCAAGCGGAAGAAGCGAGAGCATTCATTCCTATTTTGATGGATATGTGAATTCAAAGACCATGTTCAACAAGTTTGTAATACAGTACGATAAAGCTGTTGAGGCTCGAAGGGCTGCCGAAGAAGATGAAGACTTCAAAATCATGGACTCACAACCAAATCTTTCTTCAGTTAATCCGATAGAGGCAAAAGCAGGTTCACGTTACACTAAAACTCTCTTTGATCTATTCAAGAAAGAGTGGACCGAAGCTACATTAAATTTAACACATAAGACGATAAGCAAAAGCTCAGAAGAAATCAAATATATGTTGGACAATTAAATATTGATAAAATATACTAGAGACATGTTAATTTCCATCTCTCGGATAAGATAGACGCCACCTATTCATGTGCAAAGTTTGAAACCTATGGGATGTTATGCAAGCATATCTTATATGTCTTGACGAAGAGAAATGTTGAAACATTTCTTGATCATTATATTTTATTTAGGTGGACACTTGATGCTAGATATAAGTCAAGCAATTGCAATACTAGGATAGAAGATATGGATGATAAAAATGAAGTTAGTGCATTAATGTTATGGTGTGTTCAGTCAAGTTTTAAAAAAGTAATTGAGAATGCACGAGACTCTCCATTTGAGATAAAGAAACTAGAAACCATGTTGGTGAAGTTTTTAGAAGAATAAAGTGTCTGAATAAATTCCAAACGGCTTAAAATTTCACTACAAATGTCTAATGTTGGAAGTTCACAAGTAAGCATGATGCCTCAAATTTCCGTTCGGGGCCATTAGCTCCTACTAATACGCAAGGTCGTCCTAAAAATGCAACTAGAATCAAATCTTCTCTTGAAGCACCAAAAAAGAGAACTGTTCTTACTGTAAGGAATTGAGCCATTACATCGGTGGATGTCCAAAAAGGAAGGTAATAGTGATACATATTAGCATTTAAATACACATTTTCTTTGGAAGTGTAATACTTGTTTTTTTTCTTTTGTAAAAGGCTGAGGCTGAGACTTTAAAAGAAAGAGAAGGATGATATGTGAATCAACTTGAAGAATGACTTGTTTTGAAGATCATTTGCAATGCTTGCAGTTGTTTAAGTACAATAGTTTTATTTTATACAAACTTGGATTGATTCTGAAAATTTTGAAATTTCTATTGAAATGGTAGGTTTGTTTTAGTTGTGAACGTGATATTATGATTATTCGATAACTAAATTGATAGAAAATAAATTATACAAAAAGAATTTAAATTAACAGGTTTGTTTTGATGGCACTTGTTTGAGTAGTATGTAAGAAATAAACTTGTTTTAAGTAATTTTGCTGATTTATTCTTACAATGGTTAACATTACTAAAATGATTATGAAAAAATCAAGAAAACAGATTAGGGACCCAGCCAGGGGCGAACCTATATGAAAGTCAGGGGTTGTCCGGGTTACCCCTCAACTTTCTTGATGATGTGTTAAATTTTTGTTTTTTTCCTCTAATTTAGAGATAGGTTACCCATCAACAAACATTAGGATACCTCTCAAAAGGCTTAGCCTTGAAGCTAAAAAAGGAAAAAAAATGTTTAAAACTTTTCCGGCCATAAAGCGGTGCCCGGCGATCAGCTATTGTAACAATGAAGAAGATGTACACCCTATAATATTAAAATGGGTTAAAGTGGGTTTTTAAAATATAAATGCTTGACCCACCTATTCTATCTATGAAAAGAAAACCTATTTTTTCATTATTTTATTTTCTTATATATCATAAAAACATCATATCTAGAATTTATGTACAATTCCCAAAGTTCCTTTTGACATTCTTTCAAGATTATTAATTTCTTTTATTTTATTTTTGTTTTGGTATTTTATTGTTAAGTATTTTTTATTAATGAAATATATGAATTTAATTATATATGAATGTTTGTTCATACGCTAGCATATATAATTAAGTATTTGTTTAACTTCATTTATGTTCGTGCATTAAGTGAATGTACTGTAAAAAAAATTATATTAGGTTACCCCTGAAATTCTCTTCTAAATCCGCCACTGGACCCAGCCCACCTAAAATAACCACAACAACAATATCATTAAAAAGATTGTATTAGATAATCATATCATATTACAAAGAGTACCCACGACTACAATAACAATTACAAGATAAAATGCCAAGTGAACCACAACCTATACACTTAATCCATAGTATAATACTTTTATCATATTACAAATTACATTGGATTGGATGATGCAAGCAAATGTAATCTACCAAAATATTCCATTAATTGCAATTGAGCATGGTTGTTGAAAACGCAGATATGGTCGCAGCTAAGCACTGAAGAAGCCACTTACATTTGAAGTTGTTGTTTTTGAAAACACCTAACAAAATAACAAATTAAAAAACAACAACTATTAGGTTAGAGTAGCAAAAAAATGCACTCATTATGTAATTAAATACTAACATACATAGAATACACAAATAAATTCTTGTCATCAGTAGTCTAAGTGAGGCATAAAAATACATGTTTGACCTCAACCATTATGGTCAGATTCAACCTCATGTTTGACTTGTAATCAGCGTTTTCTCTTCTGCGTCGCTTATCATAGAAAGTGCCGGCCTAATAATGAATACATAAGAACGCCAATATAATGAGGATTCTTATAATAACATTCAACTTTTGACTTTAAAGATTCAAACTTTTGAAGCCTTGAGTTCGATTTAGACAATTGTTAGATGTTTTTTTTATTTTTTTTAATGAATCGTACACGGTTAGACCATGAATTACTTTTGACAAATTTGAAGTTTGAATAACTTACATGTTGCATTTAAAGCATTACCAACATTAGAGAGATGCTTCTGATTATTAAATTCGTCTTCTTTATTTGTCTGCAAAGAACTTAGCAATTTCAATTTAGAACACAATTTGACTATTGTTAGTTACAGAACTTAAAGCTGCATGTTCATTAACATGAGCTGCAGGTTCATAAACATGGTGGTTACTGGAAATGGAAGTGTAAGTGTTAACTAGGACCTAAAAGGAATTAAAATAAGTAGCCAATTAGCCAGTAGGCAAAGTGCCAACAGACCAAACTTTTCATATTAATTAGGAGTGCAAACAAGCCGAACTTTTCCGATAAAAATCTCGAATTGAGTAGAGCTCTTTTGGACTTCTACATATTAATTTCACCCTGCACAGCCGAGCTCGAATCGAGCTTTGGTTCGTTTAACATAATACATGAGCTCAAGTCGAGCTTAGGCTTGTTTAAGGTTTTTGTCAAAATATTAAAAAAATAATAATAAACTATATAAATTCATTAAAAAATAATAAACGAGCCAAGCCCGAACTTGAAGAAACAACTTACAAGCCAAGCTCGAAATGATCAGATCTTTCGTAATTCAAAACGAGCACAGTTAATATTAACAACTTAGCCAACCAAATTTCCATGACTAGCTATGATTATGTCGAATCGTAAACTCCCTCAATTCTCATAAGCAAAAGAACACAAAAGCAATGAATAAACATGAGTGTTTCGCATAAGCAGTTAAAAAAAATCAATAGTTATTACATGGCCAATCAATTCTCTAATTCTAATCGAAAACCCTAATTAACATTAGGAATTGGTTGGATTTTAAAGAAGGCAGCCGAAACCAATAAATATCACTTGGGTTATGAATGAACTTACAATCAGAAGTGGAATTCCTTTAACTGATATGCATGATTCAGAAGGATTGAGAAACGGAGAAAAACTGAAGATGTCGTCGGCCAGAAATTTGTTGTTAGCAAAATTGCGTAATTTAAGATTTTATTAGGTAATAAAATAAACTGTTACATTAATCAATAAATTATATGCTATGTTTACAGTTGAAGTTAAGTTTCTTTGGTTTTTCTATGTTTGTATGGGCATTGTTGTTATAATCTAATAATTATATAGTACGTAATACTTTATTATTTGTTTGTTTTTGTTGTCGTACATGGTTTCATTTCATTTTGTCTAGAATTTTCAAAATTTTAGTTCAATAAGTTTAGTTTGTGGGTTTTTAGTATTTTTGTATGGGCTTATTGTTTATCGTTGGTTGGAGTTACGTATAATTTATATTTTTTTATTTATATTAATGAGTTATATATTAATATATTATTATTATTAATTTATATTTAGTATTTTCGGTTAAGTTCATATATAAAACGGAACTTTTTAAATGATTTTTTATTGTTATTAACGTATATATGTTTAATATTTTTTACATATTCTAATTATGTACTTTCATTTTTTATATTTTTAAAAGTTCTGTTTTAACTTTTAAAATTATAAAAGTTATATGTCATAATGCAGTAATTAAAGTGAGTTATATATTATTTCTGCTTGTGTTGTTATTAATAGTTATTATATATTTAATGTTTTTAACTTCTCAAGAGAACGCTAACACCGTGTTCCATTCTGAGTTTTTGATGTTTCTCTAATTTTGGATTGGATCTTTTGGTTTTTCTTATACTTCAAACAACACTTGTAAAAAAATATATGTTAAACTAACATAAAGGACATTACTCAAATTCTAGCCCTAGGGGTGCCCATCATGTTAAGTTGATGGATTGAAGTGTGTAATCCAAACCTGACCCATATTATTATTCATGTCAAAATCTCAAGTCTAACTTGCACATACATTAATACAGTCAACCCAAACACAAGTAGCCAAAAAAAAATTAAAAGAGTATTTCAAAAATCATTTCGTCTTCTTTATGTTGTTGCTGGAACAATATTATTTTTCCATTTTAGATACTTTTGATAAAACTTCATCAAACTGAAGTACTCATTTTTTGCCACTCAATATTAAAGATTAATTTTAACAAGTCCTTATAATAAGCAACAACAGTTGCAAAATCCATATTCTTCATTTAACCTTCTTGTCATTCTTTCCCTTTACACATTAGACACTTCGGTATTAATCTTAATAAATATTCTCTTGTTGAGATAGTTACAAATGTTGAAAATTGAAAACCAATCACAAATTGTCTACTTCATTTTTTCTTGAGCATTCAATACAATGAAAGGAGAATATGAGATGACCTTTTTAAGAATAGAATACGAGCAACTCTATTAGCCATAATACCTAAACACAGAAAAAACAAATGACCAGTCATCAAATTAATAACGATTACAGAATAAATTTGCTGTCAAACAACGATGATAACCAAACATAAAGAAATCAAAAGTTATCAGAGTATGAAAATGATCATTAGCATTAGCTTCAGTTTGAGATCCAAATAACAAGTACCGATTGCTTGTGGTGCGCGCCTATAATGTATATATGTGTGAACTCACGGGTGAGCAAAAGTGAAATTGCACTAATTTTGACGTTATTTTACTAATCTCGTGAAAATAACGTTAAAAGTGATGAAAGGTTAATCAGGCATCATGTGATGCCGTTGATAGCCGAAAGACAATGGTACATTCACCAATCGGCCGGTATCCCAATGGTTGAGTGTCACGTGCCTTATGTCCAAGGCTTGATGCAAAACTACTATCAAGCCAGTGGTCTCATCGGAAGCAGCCTCTCTATTCCTACGAGGTAGAGGTAAGGCTGTCTACATCTTACCCTCCTCAGACCCTACCATAGCTTTGCTTTTGGTAGGATATACTGAGTATGATGATGACATTAATAGTTGACAAAATGCATACACTATGACTAGACCTTAAAATCAACCTCTCGATAGAAAACTTGAACTCTATTGGGCTGCATATTAACAGTTGAACTGCATACTTGTTGCATCTTGAATTTTGTGAGCATGACCTTAGAAAGTATATATCAGGGATCATTAAGTCATAGTTTAGGTATTTATTCATTACTAATAAATAAACTCTAAGTGTAAATATCCTAGGAATAGATCCCTGTCATTGTTGCAACACACCAAATAGCGAGGCATCATCATAGCCTAGACCAATTGGGGATTTGTCATTGACTTCAAAGTAGAATCCGCTAGATGGCGGTTCATAATTTTCAGGGAATGCACCTGCAAAAATCTGTATGGATCAATGAAATCGTTAATAGGGTTAATCATAATAATAATGCACTGGTTTCAGCCTATTCTGCCAACATTTTGACCCATACAAGTATTACTTGTTTGACCGAAACTCGTTTAGACCCGGCATCTCTATCTTGAAATTACTAAGTCGAATCCTTGTGCAAGTAGTTGATCGACCCTTTTAGGCTGCTTGTAAGCAAGATCCTCAATAATGGTGATCAACGCTTCCAAAAAAGGATTGTACATATGGTATCATCAAAGCACATATTTATATTATACATAAAAACGAAAGTGTAGTTTGTATTGACACACAAACATCAATAGATCCATAAAGATCATATTTTCATCAATTTGCGCACTATTCAAACATTAGATCTGACACATAAATGAGCAGAGCACAAATTTAAAGCTGGAATCATCATATTGAGCCTAAACCAAGCGAGTTCTTTTATGGCTTTGAGATGTTAACCCTCACATTTTAAGACAAAACAAAAAAAATATTATGCATGTGTGTGTACATGTGTGTGTGGGGTTAGGACAAATAGAACAGACTAAAAAGTAATTAAAAAAAGAAAATGAAAACTAAGGAACCTTAAAGTAGGAAATTGAAAGTTTATTTAGTTAATATCCTCCTATATATTTTTATCACAAATTCTTTTGTAATAATGTAATCACCTACTTCTGACCCGTACCATAGATAATTAACACAAATTCAATGACCCACCCGACTTTAGCTAATCGAGCAGAGAAACAGTACATTAATATAACATTTTATTACAGGGAAAATCAGTTAAACATAAGTCATGAAAAGTCGTCGTCACCTGCTTAATGTGTGCACCTGGTGAATCTTTTAACTTCTATCCTATGACAGCTTGCATATACTAATAACACAAAAAAAATTGTCTTTTGCTGCTATTTCATATAGAACAGAAACATTAACAAACGTATATATAAAATTAACATAACCAAAACTAATGCCTACACTATCAGGTGCAATAACCAAACAGTATCAAACTAACATAACAAAACTAACGCCTGCACTATCAGGCACAATAACCAAACAACCATCAAAGGATCAACTACACACAACAATATCAACTGAACGAAAAATAACCATCTAAAAAAAGCAGCCATGAAGCATCTAATTATGACTACCTGCATATAATCATCACATAAAATAAAATGTGATTTATAGGCAGCAAACATGGTGAAGACTCAAAACTCCTACCACATATTTTTTTATTAATGTATGTTATCTGGGAGTCTCGAACGCATCATCGTCTATAACTCATTTACACCACCATTTTCATCAATTATTTTCAACCTTCATCATTGCAGATACACTCTCAACGCCCCCATTTGTTAATCCATTAATATCTTTATCAAACTCCTCTACTTTTGAATCAAATCCCTCCACCGTATGTAATTAAAGCATTTGAGAAATATCAGATGGATAACCTATAAAGCATTGACCAGGTTATTCTTCATCTTCTCCAGAATTTAGTGAAAGAAAGAAAGAGGTGGGTGTATATTATGATGAGAGAGCGTCGATTAGTGTTTATGTCCAACATGAAATCGAAGGTTTGGTTCCATCCCCAATTGAATTTATCACTAATTTTGATATACCCAGTATCATCATCATCATCATCATCATCATCAACCTTCGACAAATCTAGGGCTGGGTTGAGGAAATAACGCTAATTACCCACCAACTTGATAGCAAAAAATAAACCAACAACTCGATGGAATAGATCAAAATTTTTACGGGAGAATGAATAAAAACGAAAGGAGCAGCGGTGCTTAAACCAAGTGAGATTTACGAGAATGAATTTGATTGGAGAAGTGATTGCGCTGAACTGGTGTTTTGAAACCCTTGATAGAGAGAAAAGACTGTTCGATGTTTAGATACCCATAGATTTTGGGTCTCAACCGGGTTAAATTAACGAGAGCTCGTAATTTAAAAATCAAGCAATCTGGTAGCTTTTATAAGAGGAGAGAGCAACAGCATCACGACACGTATGATTTTATAGGTTTCTTTTATATATATGCTAGATTTTATCCTCCGTATTACGGAGGTTTTTTACATTGTTCATTTTTAATATTTATATATGTATATTTGGATTTTAATATGATTTATTGTAAGAAAGTTAATAATTATATATTTGAGGTTTGATGATGAAATGGTTTCACAAATAAATGATATGTTATAATCTGGTTTAAAAGCTATCTGGGTTTGGTGATACCCATTACCCGTTTATTTTATTTATTATAAAATTGTTTCTTAATTATAAATAATATCTTTTCTTAAATAAAATAGAATATTAATTTTTAGTAAATCCCTATTTTATAGGATTTTCATATCAAATATTTGATGAGATTAATTTTTAATATAATAAGATATTACAACCTGTTTAAGAGCTATCTAGGGTTTGTGAGACCTTTACCCGTGAATTCGGGTCAAATGCGTGAGAAGCCTTCATTTACAAATAAAGCAATCTGATGGCTTGTGATAATGGTTGTTTTACATTTTTTGTTTTTTAATATTTATTTTTTGGATTTTAATTTTTTTTATTGTAAGAAAGTTAATAATATCCTTAGGGTTTGATGATGAAAGGGTTTCATAAATAAATGATATGTTATAACCCGTTTAAAAACTATCTGGATTTGGTGACCCATGACCCGCTTATGTTTTTTACTATAAAATTGTTTGTTAATTATAAATAATATCTTTTTTCTTTTTAAATTGGATATTAAATTTTAGTATATCCCTATTTTGTAGGATTTTTATATCAAATAATTAGTAAGATTAGATTTTAATTTAATAAATTGTTATAACCCGTTTAAGAGCTATCTGGTTTTGGTAAAACTCATACCCATAAAATTGGGTTAAATTAATGAGAGGCCTCCATTTAAAAATCAAGCAATCTGGTGGCTTCCATAAAAGGGGGGAGCGACCACATCGCGACACGTAGGATTTTAAGGTTTTTGTTTATATATATTGTAGATATATACTAGCAAAGATGTGACAATCGTCAATTTCAGGTTAACTCCGTTAACTCAACTCCGTCAATTCAAACTTAAGATCACTGAATCTATAACGCACACCTCATTACATTTAAACTAGGGTTTAAATGACGCTTAACACTTACTACATGTGTAGTCTTTCGGGAATTGCACCGAAACGCAAACGAGTTGACGCAAACAATTGGTGAATAAACGAAAAACGTCAAAACAGTAATTATGTGATAATTATGTGTTAGACTTATGTGTTGTGTGATAACATCGTTATAAACACTAACTCAAGATGTAAACAAGTTAGTTTAAGCTAGATAAGTAATACTTAGAAGTGGAGGGGCCAAAGTGTAACATAGTATTATTATAAATAATAATAATAATAAACCCTAACTTATTCTTTCCTCCTCCCCACACAAACCGATCCCCCCCCCCCCCGCCTCCCTTGGCTGCCGTCGACATACACACACATACATACAATCAATTTCAAGCTTTTGATTGAAGATTAAGGTGCTAGGAAGGTATAATCGACTATCCTATGCATCCTTTATACTTAATCTTGACTTTTATTGGGTTAATTACAAACCCTAGATTCCGATTTTTATATATTATTGTGTTCATATGATTTTGTTTGATTTGATGATGTATTGATGATGATTTGATAACTAGAATTGATATTGTTACATGTTAATTGTTGTGTCTTTGATTTGAGTTCAAACAAAAACCCTAATCATGTATGTAATGTGTAATTGATGTGCATGGATAGTGATTATGGAGTCTAGAGTGTTATATGAATGAATTATGGTTCATAGATAGTTAATATGTTGAGTTTGGATGCAAACAGTTTCTGGACAGATTGTGTTATTGATGTTTAATTGACTGTAACGGGGTGTAAAGGTGAAAATTGGTTGAGATTATTGATACTACAGTAAACTAGGTTGAGTCTAGTTTCTATAGAATATAAATTTGCAATTTTTGGACGTGTAAAAGTTAACCTTTATGATTTTACAAAAACGTTGTGCAAAGCTGAGTTGTTAGACCTGCTGTTAGGTTGTTTTGTAAATGTTATATCTCATGAACTACGAGACCAATTGGGTTGGTTCCACTTCTGGAAGTTGAATTATTGAGTTAGGAACCTAACCCAAGTGGTCTTGAATTTGTTGGATTTTTCATTTAACGGGAATTTCAAATAACATTCTGTTGCGCATGAATTTGACTGTTATGAGCTTGCTGTAGTATTTTGATCATTATGAGAAATCTATGTGGAATAAAAATAAAATAAAATATGTTCTGGAAACCTAACACATGCATGCTTTAGTGATGATTTTTGGTAAATTAATTGAGATGCTATGATCGGTGGAATAGTACAATCTTTCAAGTAGAATTTCTGTCTCGGTGAAAGTAGCTGCTGAATTTTGTGAAAATGCATGAAACATGATAATTGCTAATTAATTGTCGTGTTTTGACCAAAATGCCCTTGCGGGGAATAATTGCTAATTGATTGTCATGATTTGACCAAATTGACCTCGTGGGGAATAATTGCTAGTTAATTGTTATGTGTTGACCAAATTGCCCTTACGGGGAGTAATTGCTAGTGATGTACATTATGAATACATGACACGTAAATAATTGCTTACACATGTAACGTATCACAACTACACTTGTTAAAGTCACACACGATTCACAAACGAAACACGAAACATGTTGTGTGCATAGGTATTATGTGCCGGGTCTAGAGACTCGATAATATTCCGACACTTAGAAAAATCTCTTTGTTGTTTTAGAACGCTAGAGAGAGTTTTTCTGTGACGCGCATCTTGGTGAATTATTTCGGGAATACTTCGCAAACAGTGAGTTTCACTTTCCCCTTTTAAACTTTTTAAACGCTTTTCACTTGGGGGAGATAACATACTCCGAAAACGCATTTAAGATTTTGTTAATATAGATTATATATCACTTGTAAAGACTAAGTGGCAAACGCAATAACTAAAGTCCTTCATTCACATCGAACCGTTTAATATTGGATAATAGCGAGTCATTGTTGAGTAGTACTACTGGGTTTGACAAACCCCACCCAACGCTAAACTCGACTGGAGGTCGAGTGGGTGTAATCTTGGCTAAACACATACCATGGTCTGGATGACCTGGTGGCAAGGCAAATGATAAACAGTCAGCTTCGGTGTCGAACACTTAGTGATACTTGTTTTATAGGCTAGCTACCTATAGATATATAATTGACATAACACTATCTGGTAACGCAAAACGCTGTAACGCAAAACGCTGTAACGCAAAACGCTGAACGCAAACGCTAAACGCTTTATTTTATATAAACTTGTGAACTCACCAACCTTGTGTTGACACTTTTAGTATGTTATTCTCAGGTAGCCGAGGCGGGCGCGCTGTTTAAGAACATGCATTGCTTGAAACACTTTTAACTATGCAAACTTATTTATAACCGTTATCATTGGGTTTTAAGTCGTCCTGCGTGACGTAACATTGTTTTCTATGGTTTTACGCTTCCGCATTTAAGTACTCGTAAACGTTTTCATGGTTTTGAAACTTTGTTTTATGGTTTGATTATAACTAATGATTCCGATCCTGTTAGTTCACACCCTCTGACGGTAAAACTCCGTTAGTGGATTTTGAGGGTGTGACAAAAGAGCCCGCGCGTTGCGACGGAGACACAACGCAGATTCAATCGGTTGGGGATCGGTTTGTTATGGTAGCAACATTTGTTATGTTAAAATTTCTAGTCAATATAATTTCTCACACAAAAATAATAAAACAAATTTGTTTAGCACTATCATAAACTTAAAAAAAAAAAAGCTAATCACAATTTTGTTATTTTTTTAAGTTGCCAACATCAATATGTAATACTGATTAAAACACCCGGATAAAAAACGCAACTTGAGAAACTTTTAATCCTTGGATTAAAAAAATGCAACAATATGTTGGTGAGTTACAACAACATAAGATGCAATGTTTCCATGCTTCTCCCCTGCATCTTCAACTTTGCAACGAATGGACCGGATTAGATCTTCAACAACCGTAGATGCTATCGGATCAAGCCCTGCCATTGGTTTGTCATTCAAACGAACCTGCACAAAACATACACAAATTACCTTCAAATTATTTTATAAGCAATGTAATTGGTTATTAGAAAAGCTAAATTAGTAATAACAATAATGCAATCTTTCCAGGCTTCTCCACTGCATCTTCAACTTTGCAATGAATAGACCGGATTAGATCTTCAACAACCGTAGATGTTATCGGATCAAGCCCTACCATTGGGTCGTCATTCAAATAAACCTTCACAAAACACACACAAATTACATTCAAATTAGTATATAAGTAATGTATTTGGTTATTAAAAATGCTAAATTAGTAATAATAACAGTCTATAACTATAATAAATCCATTTAAGAGATCAAATGTGTCTAAAAGAATCCAGAATGGTTGAACCAAATGCAGAGCCTGTGTTACCAAATGTTGGTGTGCTTGAAGCACTGAATGCAGAGGTGCTTGTTGCACCAAACGCAAGGGTGCTTGAGGCTCCAAATGCGGGTGTACCAGAAGCACCAAAAGCAGGTTGTGATTGACCATAAGCTGAACACTTGAAGCCCCAAAAGCTAGAGTACTCGCAGCACCAAAATCCGGAGTGCTTGAACCAAAAACCGAGGTACCAAATGCAGAGCTTGTGTTATAATTAATTATAAATGTATACAAATTCATTATGTTATGTAGGACAAGTTGAAACATTTAAAGGAGATGATGATATTGACAAACCAATACAAGGAAGCATTTGAAAACCAAATTATGGAATCGTTAACTTGTTATCCAGATAATGGTATGTTAAAAGATCTTGCAGACAAGTTCAACAAATTGTTGCAAAAAGACGGTGGTGGGGAGTTGCATATGGAATCACCTGTTAATTTAAAAGGTGGGGGAGATATGGTTATGAATCGGGGTAAAGACTGTGGAAGCGTCAGAGGATATGTGGTGAAAGGAAATGATGATAGAGGAACTCAAAATAATAAGGGTAAGCAAGTAGTTAGTGTTGGAGAAAGTACGGTTGGGGAACACCGTAAGTGTATGCAGAACAGTGTTGAAGCCACTGTGTTGAATGATGATACAGACGTAAGAGTGGCAAGTCATGGTGATATAGGTGAATTAGAAATTGAGTGCTCACAGTTTTGGAGTGATCCTGAAGTAGTAAGCAGTTGTGCAACAGTGTGGACAAGTTAGTTGGAAATGCAGGTCAAAAGGGATGTTTGTCCCTAGGAAAAAGTCGGGTGGCAACCGAAGGTTTAGTTGCGCCTTCATTTAGTTTAGGGCTGATACAAGACCTGGATAGTTCTGTTTTTAAGACTCCAACCACGGAAAATGAGCCGGATGATACCAGAGGCAGTGGTTTGGAAGTTAATCCACAAGTTTACGAACTGGAAGATGGGAGAGATAGTGATACAGATCACATACCATTGAGTATGTTGGCAGAAGTGTTGAGCAGAAATGACAAAGGCATGCAAAGGGATAGAAGAGAAAGACGTGCAGGATATCATTTTAGATCGCCATATAGGTACTGGCCGGTGGACCTTAGAAAGAAGGAAGAGCAAGCGGAAAAAGAAGTGTGGACGTATATTCATAGGACTGGGGGACCTCCAACGTAAGTCGGTTGTTAGTGTGCAATTTTGTTTTTATTAATAAAATGTGTTGACTAATCAAATGGCAATGTTAACTGATTGTAGGAAAACAATATTTATGTCAAGGGAGGGTGTTGCCGGTACACGAGTTGACTTCGAGAGCCTTCAGCCCTCCATGGAAATTAGTAGCAGCGTAATATCTTGTATGGCTGTGGTGTTGAATGATGCAGAGGCTAGAAAGAGTCGTCCGTCACCGTATCGGTTGTATCTCTCGCCCACTGATATTGTAAGTGTTTTGCTTGCATGTGTACTTTCACTTAATCATCGGGGTAGTAGTTGTATAACAATAAGAAAAGGAAAAAGGTTATTAAGCTAAACGTGTAAGAATAACTAAATATGATACTATCTTTTGTATTGTGTTTGGTTAATCCCCATGTCGTCCCATCAGACTTGCAATGTGTCTTGTATAAGTCGTAGATAATGATTGTGCGTGCCTTTGTTTAGGGCAATATGTGTAGGTTAGTATTGTTTGTGTGAATTAACAATTTTCGTGTACCAACCATGTGGGCGGGCGCGGGGTCCGAGACGTGTAGTATTAACCTGCGGTGATAATGGAAATTTTGTGATGTCTATGTGTTGTTTGTGTACGGTTATGCGCGTGTAGGTGTACGGTAATGTCCGTTATGATAGTGTATGATGTTTTGTGTACAGTTTTGCGTGTGTAGGTGTATAGAGAATTAATAAGGGTGTAGTGTTAGTAGTTGATGACGATGAGCCGTCGTTTTATTTACGGGTCGTATGCGTAGCTTAGTATTTGTGTGACTTGAAAACGTCGTGTTCCATCATTTTTGGGTGGGTGCAGGGTACATGAAATGATCTGATAGTCTGTTTGTTTTATGGAATTATATACTGTGTTTGTATTGTTATTGTGGTTATGTTTTGTACTACAGAATCAGAGTGAAATACCTTTCAAAGATTTCACGTTCACTGCTGGTTTGGGCATGTTGAAGCATAATATTAGGCAGGCCGTTAATAAGGATGCGACTAACATGAAATTAAGACCATATGACATGTTTTTCTTGCCGATTATGTCTGGTGATCATTACTATGTGGTGTGCTTTGATGTGAAGAATCTGTCAGTTGATGTGTTAGATAGCGTTGATAAGTCAAGAAAGAAACGGAGGTCAAGTGCGGAGAAGAAGACGGATGAGGAATATCATGGAATGTGCACGACAACAGTAGCGAAACTGGTAACTTAGTTGTAATATACAATTTTGAAATTAGGATGTAAAGTTTTGGAAACTGTTGAGTAGGCACTTCTGTAGCGATTAATCTTTTGTAATTCTGATGCAAGTGTGGTTTGATGGTTGCAGAAAGAAATGTTTGTTAATTACCTAATGATTGTTAATCATCCCAAGGCGTGTGATATGGAGGCAGTGAAACCAAAGTGGCTGAAACTACAATGTATCACGAAAGGATATGAAGAGTCGGGCTTGTTTACGATGAGGCATATGGAGACGTTCAAAAGGGGTAGCATATGCGAATGTGGTCTCGGGGATGAGACGGTTAAGCAGAAGAAATGTGCTAAAAGTAGTTATAAAATTATTAACTAAAATTACGCTAATCTAGACACTAAGTAATAATTCTAGACTCTTAACTTAACTAAAACTACTAACCGGCAAGTGAACCGGTCGACTCTAGTACAGCTAAGTAAGTCCAGATATCAAACCCACGAGACTCTTTAAATTACGTAAACTAGCTAAATTAGACTTAACTAATACTGACACGACTATTTGTTTGTTTAAAGGAGGGTTTTACTAAAAAACTAATATTAAACTAATATTAAATTAATCACTAAGACTTAAAGATAACTTAAACCTAGACTTAATTCAAATGTTTACAGACAACCACCTAGGCTAGAATCCCCTAAGTTTCAGTTATCAATTAATAGGGAAAATATTTAGTTATGGAACTGGGATCGTAAAATAGATGCTTAAGAGAAAACCCAAACATGACCCCTGACCCTTCTCAAGAAGACACCTATGTGTTTCGAATAAGTTTTAACAATCACCAGTATTAAAAATCAAGTTTCCTTACGGTTACCTAATTAATTATGACTTAGTTCCTTTATACGAAATCCTACCTTACAGCACAGAAATCAAAGGCAGTTTAATAAATTCATTTGATATTAACAGACAAAGTTGAAAAATCAAACCTAGACGGACTTCTTACGAAGAACTAAATCTAGCAATCTTAATCAACCAAGACCTATCAAATAACCTATCACCTTACAGTTTTTTAGGTTAGCAGCACACTTTTATTTATTTTATTAATAATATTGCTTCTATGATCTTATTATAAATCAATCACAAACTAGTCAAGAACACACAGTAAATGACCTAACAGAATCCTATTATATGACAGGTAATCACCAAAGATTCTGTGAAACAATAAAACTCACCAAATAAAACCAAGCACACATATGCATCAAATAAATAATATTAAACTCATTACTAATTCATAAACCCATAACGAAAAACAAATCCCAAATAAAATAAAACGTCAATCAAAGGTTCATCATTAGCCTAGGCGGTCTAAGGGTTTAGCCAACAACCATAGTCAAGAACAAAAGATAATAAAGAGGTTCAAATAATAAATTCATGACGAAAATAATGAATTCAAACCGAATAATAAGAATGTTTGGTTGAGTAGGTGTTGAACCCGGACGCTATTTGCTCGGACCAACGTGCTTTTTCTCTTTTCTTTTTGGCTCCCTTCTGTTCGTAAACTGATGTAAGAACTCAAACCTTGCTGCCCCTTCTGTCGAGCCTTCCTTCTTATTCTTTTAATTATTTGTTTGTCTTCTAGTCCCCTCCTCCTGTTCGTCCACCTTCTAAAGAAATATATATCTTTTCCTCTCAATTTTATTTCCTTTTATTTAGACATTAGCCGACTTCAATTGTAGGGCTGCACATTGAAATAAACTTGTGGGCCAAATCCAACTTAATATGATTAACAAATGTAGCCCAACCAAAAATTAATAATTAATTTAGCCATTAGTTTATTATTAGCCCAAACACAAGAATACTAAGCGAGCGCACTTTGATTTGCTGATGCTTTCGAAACCATGGCTAATTTACCACTTCATTCAAACAAATAATTGGTCACATGAACTTGTATTTAAGAATCTTTTTCTCCATAAAAAGCATAAAGAGAATTAATATATGTCAAGTTTATCTAAAGTTTCGCTCATTGGTTTCATGTTTAATACAAATGCTCAATTTTAGCTCATTGACTCTTGAAATCTTTAAAAACCAACATATGAACCAACTAAGAAAGTATTCATTAAAAATCTAGCACAAAAGTATTAAAAGTATAGAAAATATGTATATAATAATATATATGTTTTAAACGACATCAGTTACTCAGCTTAAGGACAAAGTATACATCAAAAATTCTGATTTCGGGTGTAAACACAGTTAAAAATAAAATCCAGGCAGAAGTGTTGAAGGGATGAAGACTTTGGGTGATCTATGTCGTTTTTTTGCTTTGTTTCTTAGCAGTGTCGCTATGCTATGGTAGTCTATAAACTCTAGTTTGGTTTGGTAGAAACGTTATGAATTGGCGATCTAAATAATGCTGCCTTCTTTTGATTTATCAGTGATGTATGTTTGCTTGATATGATAATATGTAATTGATTGTTTATCTTTTGACAAGTGTTTGTAGGATGGGTGATGTGTTTGGTTATACATTGAAATTAGGGATGAATTTGGTTTAACTGTTTAGAGATAATAATTACTTATGATGTCGTTGGTTATAAAGTATTGCAATTGGTAATGGGTATGTCTTGTACCATTTAAAAGATAGGATTTGTTTTCTGAGAATGTTCATGGAATTGGTTCAGATTTATGATATAAAAATTTATATTTTGGATATCATGAATGGATGCCAAAAACTTAGTGAATTGATCAATTTGAAAACGTATGTGTTTATAACAAGATCCATTGTGCTTAATGTAACATTTCGGGTCTTTACCGAATTCGTTTGTTTCATTTTAATCATTGTACAAACATTATCGGATCCTAATCTTTGATAATAAATGTCATTTATAAGTATTTAAATTCCCTTATGTTCATTTTAAGTCCCTCATTGTTTACATGTTATTTTATTTCTATTTATACCAAAGATAGTTCTATTAATGTTCATCTAACAAACTAGAAGGACCATTTGTGCACTTACGCAAAACACCCCCTCCGGAGGCTGGAGGGCTGCGCGACGGCAGGCTCCAAGGCCACCGCGCGGCGCGGTGGAGTACCTGCACAAGTCAGCTCGTTTATTCTTGTTTCCTAAACTCGTTTAAGGCATGAAATCGTGTTATTTTCGGCATATTAGCAAGAAGTAAGGACCAAGAAACCATCTAATAACTGAAATATATGTTATAATTTGTTTACTTCCTGCCCATGATCATATCTTTTGATCATATTCAGTGATTCTTTTATTAATTACGTGATTTCTTGCTTAACGGGCCAAAACGACTAAAATTAGTTCGATTTAGCCTTTTCTATATAAACAAGCCTTAAAACCTGCCACAAATCTTTACCTAAACCCTAATCATCATCCTCCAGCCGTCGATACTCTCTTCCTCTCTCAAATCTCTCGGTTTTTGGTGATTTGTTGAAGAACCGTTCATTAAACGGTTGACTTTGCAAAACTAAGGACCTTTGACTCGTTGTATCTCGTTGTTTGTTCACATTCCGGGTAAGTTGTAAACTGACTTTTCATTCCAAAATGTTCACTAGTCAATAACCTTCAATCAATTTCTGAGATTGAAGGGTATTGACTGGTTAATTGCTTTAAAACCCGAAAAAGGGTAAAACAGTCAATATCTTTGACTTCTCGTTTTCTCCTACTTCTGATCGGATTCAATGTTCGGTCCAGAAGACTTTTCTTCTTGTAATTAAATTTTAAGGTTTCTGACCAAAACCCGACTCCCGACTCGAAGTTCGGATTCTGGTCAGACTCGATTCGTTTAAACTTTAAAATCGACATAACTCGAGTTATACACATCCGTTTGGATTGATTCCAGCGGAATTAGATTCTTTTTTACTTATACTTTCATACTGCTAAGTTTCAGGTTCTGTTGGTTTTCATCGTTCGGCGCGTTAATCGGAAGACTCGTCATTCTTTTTTGTATTTATTATTAACTCGCTTGTTTTAAGGTGAGTTTTGTCATTCCCCCGTTTTCAGATATTTTCAAACGTTTTGGAGACGTATATGTACTTATAGTATTTCATATTATACATATCTCAATCATTAGCAAACGTTATATTGTGTGTGAATTGCTAGACATAAATGCTAATTGATTACTTGTTTAATTTGCGCACTCGGAGAGGTCCACCATATTCTCATTATAGTATGATCATACTGTTGGAATATCGTATGCCCGAGACACATAATTAAGTTAATGTGGCTAGTTATGTTTGATCCAAGTCGGGTCATACCCAATAACGAGTTAGACACACACCAATTATGTATTTGTTAAGATAAGATCTTTAAGACAAATACAGAACACGACACTTTCAGAAAATCGGGTTTCTGAATGATTACTTGAAAGTATTAAATAATTAATTGGTTAATTTATTTATTCAAATAATTATTATTGGAATGATTATTTAACTATGTATTCTTTTATAAAATGGTTTATAAAAGATGGGGTGTTTATATATTTTATAAAGTATAAAATATATATATAACATAAACAAAAAAAAAAAAAAAAATAATAATAAAATATGTTGGGGCCGGTTTTGGGTGGGCCCCACACCCCACCAACTTGGTCAAATTGTCAACATGCAAAAGGAGATGGAGTGTGGACTTGGATATAACTCTACCCTATGTATGCATGTGATGGATGATAATTTGGATAACACTTTCAAGTAATCAAAAACACAAAAAAACTTCTTTTCTTTTCTCTCTACCTCACGGCCAAGAAGGGAAGAAAAAAAGGGCTCGGGTTTTTCGTGTTCAAGCTCCCTAGCATAGCTCGGTGCGTGTTGGAGGCTCGGGGTATATTCGGTTTGAGAGTTTTCCTTTGAAAGTCTTGCATTCATCATCATCTTCTTCAACCACCTACTAAACTCTTAAAGGGTTAAGATTGTAAGTGTTTATATGCTTTGATAGTTTAGTTGTTCCCGTATCATGTGATCCTTGCTTCGGGTTTCTAGTAAATAGATTATTGGTAATCTTGAAATGAATAAACTAGGTTGTTCATATGTTTAGTTTGTCTATCACGTTTCCGCATATATTATAACTAGTTAATCGGTTAACTAAGTTTGTAAATTCCATAGAAACCCAACAAATGGCATCAAGAGCCGGGATACGGGATACTAAGCTTCGGGTTCTCGGTTTTTATTTTCCCCTTGAAAGATTTTTTACAAAAATTAACATGCATGATATTTTTGTATTTAATCTTGCTATCGTTTTTGGCTAAGTTCAAAAAAAAAAAAAAAATATAAAAACCGGGCTAATGGGCCGAAGCCCATTTCGGGTGAAATTTGGGCCGAAGCCCATTTTTGTTATTGGGCCGGGCCCATAAGTTTTATTTGGGCCGAGCCCATGTAAGTCATTTGGGCCGAGCCCATGTAATTTTGTTTGGGCCGAGCCCAAGCAGTTTTTAATTGGGCCGAGGCCCATAATCTTGTTATTGGGTCGAGCCCAAATGGGTTGGGCTAGGCCCGATAAAGGCAAGGGGTTTTGGAACGGGTTCCTATGACATAACGGGTTATGTTTGCTAATACTAGACCGAGCCGTAGACCAATGTGGATGTTTGTTTGTGGTTGATGTTGTGATTGTAGTTAATTATTCAAGTTTCGGTTTGTAATAATTAATTATGGGCAATTTTGTAATTTTGTAATTATTTATTCATATGGGTATGTAATAAATAGGTTATTTGTAATTTCTTTATTTTATAGAAAAATGTATTAGGACATTTGATTTTGTAAAATTAAAGAAGATTGCAAAATTGGAAGTTTGGGCCTAATTGGGCCGGGTATGGTGATAATGGGTTTCACAAGCCCATTAAGGGATTCAAGCCCAAAAGGACCTAAGCCCACCAATTGAGCCCAAGTGGAAGCTTATGGAAGCTAAGGCCCAAGTTCAAGCCCAATGGATCACAACAAGGTTGAAGAAGATGCTCGAAGCATTTGGATGCGGGATCGAGTGGGAGCTACAACATCCATGTGTCATGTGTCCCTTAGGATCGGACCTAAGACACACACTTGTTTCGGCTAACAAGTGTGGTCTAACTTAGTGGCTCGTGTCTAGTATAATTGTGTATGCTTGTTAATTGATTGTTTGATTGTGTGGTTGTTAGATATTAGGATATCAACTCCGTCACATAGAATTAATTAACAAAGCATAAAACGGGTTCTAATAATTATCGGTAATTACGTGACACATAGTTTAATAAAATGGATTTATTAACTAGCCGTCTCACGCCCATAATAAAATGGCTTTATTATAAATTAGAATTTTGAAAATGGTTTCAAAATATCATGTTACTAAATGCATGTTAGAACATGATTTAAAGTTTTACAACTAGAATTATTAAAACTAAAAATCCCTTTTTAAATTTAAGGATAATAAGTTGAACACCATCCTTTTGTATAACACTTAACATATTAATAAGCTCTTAGTGGGAAAAAGGTCACCTAACCGCATAGAGTAAATTAACATGTTGAGGTAATATTGGCATAAAATGGGAAAAAGGTCACCTAACCGTTTGTATGTTAATATTACAAGTTGATACAAGTAGGACGACTTAAATTAGAACCATGTGAAGAGGGTCACCCAAGCATGGGGTCTAATAGGTGTTGATGGGATAAACATGCCAACACGAAATATGATTTCGAACCGGTCCCATAAATTCTAGAAGTTGCAAAAGGGTTTGCAATTGTTATGAATAACTACCTTGATAAACCGACAATGGGAAAAAGGTCACCTAACCGGAGTCGGGTTTATCGTTGGATTCTAGATTTTAATTATTAATTATATTTGCATATATAAAAAGGGTATTAATAATTAAAAGGTAAAACACTAAAATGAACTTAATTAAAATTCTGCAGATGGCCGCACACGTCGACGACAACATAATCCCTAACGTCCAAAACGTATCTCTCCGATCTATTCTCGCTAAAGACCGTCTTAACCACAATAACTTTTCGGATTGGTTCCGAAATTTAAGGATTGTTCTAAAACAAGAAAAATTATATCATGTTTTGGAAACACCTATCCCCGAAGAACCGGAAGAGGGAACTGAGGTCGAATACATGAATTGGGTCAAACTCACGGAAGATTCCATTCAAGTATCATGCCTCATGTTGGCGACTATGGTTCCCGAAATCCAAAAGGATTTCGAAAACCATAATGCGTACGACATGATTACTCAACTTAAGGAAATGTTCCTTAAGCAATCGAGAGTGGAAAGGTTCGAAACGGTTCGAGCCTTACATGCATGTAGAATGGATGATAGTCAACCAGTTTCATCTTATGTACTTAAGATGAAAAGTTATATTGATCGGCTCACTAAGCTCAATTGTCCCATCTCAAATGAGTTAGCAACGGATTTGATCCTTAACTCTTTGTCGAAAAGGTTCGACACTTTCGTGTTAAATTATAACATGAACGGGTGGGACAAAACCATTGGAGAACTTCACTCAATGCTTAAAACAGCCGAGGCGAGCATGGGCAAAAGGGTTTTACCCGTGTTTGCAATCAATGAAGGTAGATCCAAGAATCGATCTCAACCCAATCTTAAGGCTAAGGTAGCTAAAAGGAAGGGTCCCCCTATGCATCTTAAGGGTAAGGGCAAATCACCGGTTATGGCAAAGAAACAAAAGGTTGTGGAACCAAGGGGTCATAAGGATGATCCTTGTTTTGGTTGTGGGGAGACCGGACACTGGAAACGCAATTGCCCGGTCTACCTAAAAGAGCTAAAAGACAAGAGGAATGCGGCGCATACCTCGGGTAATGTCTTTATGATTAATGTTGAGCTAAATCTTATTTCTTCTAACACATGGGTATTGGATACCGGATGTGGAACTCATATTTGCAATTGGTTGCAGGGGTTCAAAAGGAATGAAGACTTGAAGAAGGGCGAAGTGAATCTTTTCATGGGCAACGGTGCAAGAGTACACGTGGTCGCTAGAGGAGACTTCACTTTATCACTTCCAAGTGGTTTGGAAGTTGTTTTAAAAAATGTTTTGTATGCTCCTAGTTTGACTAGGAACATTATTTCTGTGCACCTTCTTAGACAATGTAACTTTGACTTTAAATTTGTAGGATCGGAAATGCATGTGTCATCTAATGGTATCTTTTATTTTAAAGCTGTACCAAACAACGGTATTTATGAATTGGTTCATGATAATACCTCAAATAGCTCATTATATCAAACTTCTACTAAAAGACTCAAAAAGGGTTTGAGTGATTCCTACATTTGGCATTGTCGCCTTGGACACATAAACAAGAATCGTATAAACACTCTCCAAAAGAATGGTCTTTTGAAAACAAACGAGTTAGGTTCGTTTGATGAGTGTGAATCTTGTATTCAAGGCAAGATGACCAAAGAGCCTTTCAAAGGTACAAATGAAAGGGCTAAGGATTTGTTAGGTATCATACATACGGATGTATGCGGACCTTTCAAGCCAACTAGTAGGAATAGTGAAAGGTACTTCATTACCTTTACCGACGATTTTAGTCGATATGGGTATGTTTATCTAATGAAACACAAACATGAAGCCTTTGAAATGTTCAAAGAATTTCAAAATGAAGTGCAAAATCAGCTCAACCGAACAATCAAGGTACTCCGCTCCGATAGAGGAGGCGAATACCTAAGTGATACCTTTCAAAGTCATCTTAGAGATTGTGGAATTATTTCACAGCTCACTCCTCCTGGAACTCCTCAACATAACGGAGTATCCGAGAGGAGGAATCGAACACTGTTGGACATGGTTCGATCAATGATGGCACGAAGCTCACTACCGCCATCATTTTGGGGATATGCGCTACTCACAGCGGCTCGTATTTTGAATATGGCCCCGACCAAAAAGGTGGATCGAATACCCTATGAAGTGTGGCATGGAAAGGTTCCATCCTTTTCATATTTAAGGATATGGGGATGCATAGTTTATGTTAAACGTGACACCCCAAATAAGCTTGAGGCTCGATCCATCAGGTGTGTCTTCATAGGATACCCAAAGGATGATATAGGATATATATTCTATGATCCTAGTGAACAAAGAGTGTTTGTTTCACGCAAAGGATACTTCTTAGAAACTAGGTTCCTTATGGAAGGACCTAGTGAAAAGAGAGTGGAACTTGAAGAGGTTCAAGAATCACTGGATGATACACAGTTGGTCGATACTAGCTTTCAACACGAGGATGTTGAAGATGATCAAATGGTTGATCATACGCACGTTGCTCGCAGATCTAGTAGGGTTAGTCAACCTCCCAAGAGATATGGATTTCTTGTGGATGATTGCTACTTGATTGATTCGGATGAACCGATCTCCTACAAAGATGCTATGTCACAACCTGATTGTGACAAATGGCTTGAAGCCATGAGCGCCGAGATGCAATCCATGCACGATAACCAAGTTTGGGAATTGGTTGATCGTCCACTTAACTCCAAACTGGTTGGATGTAAGTGGGTCTTCAAAAAGAAGACCGATATGCATGGAAATTTAGATACTTACAAAGCTCGACTTGTCGCAAAAGGTTTCACGCAAACTCAAGGGATTGATTATGATGAAACCTTCTCGCCAGTCGCGATGCTTAAGTCGATCAGGATATTGTTTGCCATTGCAGCTCATTTTGATTATGAGATATGGCAAATGGATGTCAAGACCGCTTTTCTAAATGGATATCTTGAGGAAGATGTCCATATGGTTCAGCCTGAAGGTTTTGTCGATCCATCTAATCCTGATAAAGTTTGTAAGTTAAAGAAATCAATCTACGGGTTGAAACAAGCATCACGGATGTGGAATCATCGTTTTAATGAAGAAATCAAAGCGTTTGGTTTCGTCCAAAACGGTGATGAGGCGTGTGTGTATAAATGGGCTAGTGGGAGTATAATCATGTTCCTTATTTTGTATGTCGATGATATACTTTTATTTGGAAATGATATACCAAGTATGGAAAACGTTAAAGCGTGGTTAAGTAGTCGTTTCTCAATTAAGGATCTTGGAGAAGCGACATATATCTTGGGAATAAAGGTCTATAGGGATAGACAAAGGAAATTGATCGGACTCAATCAAAGTGCGTACATTGATAAAATCCTAAAGAGGTTTAGAATGGAAAACTCTAAGAAAGGTTTGGTGCCTATTCCTAGAGGAACCGTATTAAGCTCATCCCAAAGTCCTAGCTCTAAGGAAGAGCAGGATAGGATGAAGCATGTTCCTTATGCTTCGGCAATAGGATCTATTATGTATGCAACGATGTGCACTAGACCGGATGTCTCGTATGCTTTAAGCATAACAAGTAGATACCAGCACAACCCAGGTGACAGTCATTGGATGGCTGTCAAGAATATATTAAAATACCTTAGAAGGACTAAGGATATGTTTTTAATATATGGGTCTGGTGAGGAGGAACTCGTCGTAAAGGGTTACGTGGATGCGAGTTTCCAAACTGACCGAGATGATTCTCGGTCACAGTCGGGATATGTTTTCATCTTAAATGGAGGCGCTGTCTCTTGGAAGAGTTCGAAGCAAGATGTTGTCGCGTTATCCACTACAGAATCTGAGTACATCGCCGCTTCAATGGCAGCCCAAGAGGCTGCATGGATGAAAAAGTTCATCATGGATCTAGGGATTATCTCTTCCATTCAGGAGCCCCTAGAGATATTCTGTGACAATGAGGGTGCTATTGCACAGATCAAGGAGCCTCGTGCTCATCAGAAAACGAGGCACATTGAGCGCAGATTCAACTACATAAGGGATGAAGTTGAAAAGAGAAAAATATGTATTCATAAAGTTCATACCGATCAAAATATTGCGGACCCACTCACGAAGCTCCTCGATAGGCCAAAGCATGAGGGTCATGTTTGTGCATTAGGACTTCGGTATTCTAGTGAGTGGATTTAATCCGTGTTTAGTGTTTGTTTAAGAACGAATGTAATGGGTATCTCATGAAATTAATTAAGTTTTAATTATTAAATGAGTTATGTTCTATTTTTGCATGTTTAATCCATGAATGACTTATGTTGTTCTAAACGTCCGTAGTCGATCATGCTTGTGGGAACAAGTATGAAGGTAAGACTATTATGAACCCGGATTGGTTGATATTCATGTGATGAATATAAGGCATAGGTTTGCCACCAAGGTTCATAGATATTTGTGGGATACAAATATTGGACATGATCCGCTCTCGAGGATCACTGCATGGAGTTAGTGCAACTGATCATAAGTAATCCTTGAGTAAAGGCGAGTATCATTGTGTCCTTTGACCTGAGATGCATATTGGATCTGACCTTTCATCAAGTCTGATAACTTGACTCTCTTCTTTGTTTTTCGGTAACACGATGACATAAAAGAAAGAGCTCAGATATCATACGAGATGTCAACAAGGATGTATGCAGTCAAGATGGGATTTGTTCCTCTTATGTGTTGAGAGTTTAGATGTCTAAGGCCTGTTAAGTTAAATCAATGAGAGAATGATCAATCTATGTCTCTTCGATTTGACAGGACATCTAGTAACAAAGGGATGTAATGATAAGACTTACCTATATCATATCAAGTATGGACTTGAAGGGGATGATGTTATTGAATGGCACTTAGTCAAACATACTAGGGGTGGTGACCTGTTGTTAGGCGGTATTCACCATTAGCATTAACTTCCTATGAGTCTCGTGCAAGTGGGAGATTGTTGGAATATCGTATGCCCGAGACACATAATTAAGTTAATGTGGCTAGTTATGTTTGATCCAAGTCGGGTCATACCCAATAACGAGTTAGACACACACCAATTATGTATTTGTTAAGATAAGATCTTTAAGACAAATACAGAACACGACACTTTCAGAAAATCGGGTTTCTGAATGATTACTTGAAAGTATTAAATAATTAATTGGTTAATTTATTTATTCAAATAATTATTATTGGAATGATTATTTAACTATGTATTCTTTTATAAAATGGTTTATAAAAGATGGGGTGTTTATATATTTTATAAAGTATAAAATATATATATAACATAAACAAAAAAAAAAAAAAAAAAAATAATAAAATATGTTGGGGCCGGTTTTGGGTGGGCCCCACACCCCACCAACTTGGTCAAATTGTCAACATGCAAAAGGAGATGGAGTGTGGACTTGGATATAACTCTACCCTATGTATGCATGTGATGGATGATAATTTGGATAACACTTTCAAGTAATCAAAAACACAAAAAAACTTCTTTTCTTTTCTCTCTACCTCACGGCCAAGAAGGGAAGAAAAAAAGGGCTCGGGTTTTTCGTGTTCAAGCTCCCTAGCATAGCTCGGTGCGTGTTGGAGGCTCGGGGTATATTCGGTTTGAGAGTTTTCCTTTGAAAGTCTTGCATTCATCATCATCTTCTTCAACCACCTACTAAACTCTTAAAGGGTTAAGATTGTAAGTGTTTATATGCTTTGATAGTTTAGTTGTTCCCGTATCATGTGATCCTTGCTTCGGGTTTCTAGTAAATAGATTATTGGTAATCTTGAAATGAATAAACTAGGTTGTTCATATGTTTAGTTTGTCTATCACGTTTCCGCATATATTATAACTAGTTAATCGGTTAACTAAGTTTGTAAATTCCATAGAAACCCAACACATACAACCGTCTAGTTTTAACCGGCGCCCGATTCGCTTAGCAATGGTTCGCTTGACACTTTATTTGCTCATTGGTTTGGTTTATTTACCGCTTTATTTACGTTTTGCTATCTTTTCATATTATATACTATTGCAAAACTTAATGACTTGCTCACTCAACATTATTGTTGACAAACCTATTGTATTTTCTACGTTTATACAGGTTATCATTTAAACTGAAGACTTGGAGTTTTGGATTGCTAGATGAGACCATAGGCTTTATCAAGAACTATTTTGTCTAAGTTTAAATTATGGATTATTTCTTTTATTGTTATGGATTCTTGTTTGATTGAATTGCTATATTTGGATATTTTGGTTATTTGAAATAAAATCAATTATTAGATATTGTCACCATATTTTTGCATCATAGTTACCTCGAGCTATGAGCAATCATGCTGACGTCCCGGCATTTCCGCCTTAGGTTGGGGTGTGACAGATTGGTATCAGAGCCGAAGGTTTAAGATAGGTGGTTAGAAATTGTCCTAGTCATATGTTAGGAACCCTATACGTGCCTATCTGAACTGTTTAACTGCTCCTTAATTGTTCCTAGCTTATTTAGGTAATTATTCGTTGTATCTCTTATTTTAGGTAATTTGTTAGCTATATATTTTATTTTAGGAAATTACATATTATATCTTTCTATTTAGGTAGTTAATTATTATTATATATTTTATTTTTAGATAAGTATTCACAAGATCTTTTATTCTTGGTAATTATTGCACACACCAAATCTGAGGTTATGCCTCACTTTCAAAATATTTTCCAAATCTTTAAAAATCTTTTAAAATGATAGTAGATTGCATTTTTAATTTGGGAAATTCCTTAAGAACTCCCAATATTTGTTTTTACTCCCTCTCCTTAGGGCATGGGGGTATGTCATGTTTGGTTAGTAGCCGTAGGGGACTAGAGAACTGTGAGTTGGGCCTTGGCAAAACAGTTTCGAGAACCAAAGGTAAGACGCTATTCCTGTGACACCTCGCTCTTCCACGTTAACACCGTCAACCCATCTCCGTTATATCGCACGTCACGCATACATTTACATGAGTCAGTAACAAGTCACACACATGAATCCTATTGTAGACATTGGTGATTAATGTCGAACCGGTTATGTTAATAACTTGTATGATTTAATTATTGCATGATAAGTGATTATGTGTTAAATGTTTTTCCATATTATAATTAGTTATTAAAAGTCTAATGTAAAAAAAAATTAAGCTCCTTGCGCGTCTCGTAGCCCGAAGCCTCATCCTACGCGCGGCTCGGGGGACGACCAGGTCGGGAAAATTTCTTTATAACCTATTTTTCAAACCCTAATCACCCCATAAACCTTTCCAGCCGTCATTGGACGAAAAATATGAGTTCTTTGGTCACTTTGGGAGCTTGTGGGTGATTAGGAAGATTAGGAGTCATCAACATCATTGTATGATCGTTAATTGTAATTGTTTCATCGATAATAACTAGTTTACGTGCTTGTCTAGTGTTCGTGTTGAAAAACCCTAATAAGATATGAAATATTTTTGTAATATGGAGGTTTTATGATGGTTGTAATGATGTTGGTTCATTTATTGGTGTGGTAGAACATTAGGGTTGTCGTATA
Source organism: Bidens hawaiensis (assembly GCF_021521415.1). Classification (NCBI taxonomy): domain Eukaryota; kingdom Viridiplantae; phylum Streptophyta; class Magnoliopsida; order Asterales; family Asteraceae; genus Bidens; species Bidens hawaiensis. Next base: position 83,470 of record NW_027498944.1, read on the forward strand.
CATGATTATTGATCGATCTTTGTTGAAATCAGAATGCTGGCAGCTTTGTACTAGCTTATTGTTTTGACTGTAACTTGATGACAAATGATGCTTTTTAATATATTCTTGATTCTAGGATATAGTTCATCGAGTCTAGTTTCCAGAAAATTATGAATTGTAATTTTTGAATATACAGAAGATAAGTTTTATGATTTTACAAGATTGCATATCTAATCTGATTTGGGAAGATGTTTTCTGGTCTAACTTCCCGACATCATAACTTGAGATTGACAAAGCCAAATGAGTTAGTTCCACTTCTGGAACTTAGCATTATGAATTTAGGAGACAACCCAATTTGCCTTGAATAATTTAGATAAATGAATTGATATAACCAAGAAAATACTTTTTGTTGCACAATCTGCTAAACTGTTTGTACCTATCTACAATGATTGAATTATTGTGAGCTTTTTAAACATGATAAAAATATAATAAAAATTTTTAGAGAAACCTAATCCATTTATACTACTGTGATAAATTTTGTAGAATTTATCTTTGAGTTTTGCATAGTTAATAAAATCAGTTTGTACATGCTAAAATCTGTCTCATAAACTGAATGATTATAAGTTAAGTTGTATGATGAATACTTGGTTGCTTTGCCATGATGTAATGTGTGGATACATGTTAGGACTTTTTGGTATATTTGACACTATTCATTATCACCAACGAGTCGTCGGGTCAAGTTTGTGTTTGTGTGTGGGTCCATATGTGAGTTTTAGAGTCATGTGTTATTGAACACACTCTCATAGCTTAAACACTTGTACTAGGTAAAAGTTAATGAGTCAAGTGCATACATTTGGTTTGAGAAAAGTCCATTACACGTCACCAGGTGAGTTCATGCTTTTTCCTAGTTGTTTTCTAGATTGAAAGCAACAAAAATTATTTTCGTATACTTGTTTTCTGGATTGAAAACAACAAAACATTTTCCTTACTTGTTTTCTGGATTGAAAACATGGACATACTTACATACTGGTTTTCTGGATGAAAACGTAGCGACTTACTTGTTTTATGGATTAAAACATGGACATACTTACATACTGGTTTTCTGGATGAAAATGCAGCGACTTACTTTGGATTTATGTAGTTTCTTATATATCATAAGTGTATACTAGATGCCCTCATATCACTTAAAGTCCTTACATACCTTGAACCGTTAGGATGGGATCGCGGGGAAATTTAAGTAGTACTACTGGGTTTGACAAACCCCACCTACTATAACTCGACTGGAGGTCAGACGGGTGTAAATTGTCCTAACTTACATCGCTAGTGTTTTGTGATAGACCTGGTAAGAAGGCATACAGACAGTCAGCTTCGGTTCAAACGTCTAGTAGCTTGTAAATAGGTTAGCTACCCTGGTATATTTGAAAAGTGCTAAATCTACATATACAACTGATGCTACGTATACTATCTATACTATATATATTACTTTTTACTACAACTTATGAACTCACCAACCTCACGTTGACCCTTGAGTATTTATACTTGCCCAGGTTGCTAGGTGTGCTAAGGAGCGGGTTGCATTGCATATGTCAGGGGTCACACTCGTTGCATGAACTTTTATTTCACATTGTTTATACATAATGGGTTGCGCATGTTCAAACACATGGTTTATTGTCGGTTTGGATTTTGTTTTCTCAAGTTTGAATGAGACTTAAATAAATGTTATGAGTACTTTAATTTGGTTGTTTGGTATAACGAATGAGCTAGATCCTGGTATGTCACACGCCTCACGGTAAAACTCCGTTAGTCAAAATTTGGGGGGGTGACAATTCCTTACCTGGAGGATAACCCGACCATAGTACTCGAGTCCCTAGGCCAAAGCTGGACGATATGTCATACAACCGGACTTTAAGTGAATCAAACGTGACCGATCAACCGGTTGCATTCCTTTAATAAAAACCGAATTCACGGTGGTTCGTGGCTAAATTCGGAAACTTTCTAAAATTGCGTTTTAATTACTTTTAAATGTTTAGTTGGGTGGAAAATCCATGACAACCCATGGGCACTCCAACTATTCATTTCACAACCCGTTTTAATTCGATATTTGGTTGGGGATATCACCGTGGTGGTTCACGAGATACTCCAACTACTTAATTTTCATTCGTTTGTTCGATATTTAGTGGGGTCAGTTAAAATGCCATTCATGGGCCGACCCACTCCATTGATTTGATAATTCGTTAATTAGTTGGGTCAGTTAAAATGCCATGTAACGCTCAAGGGCCGACCAACTCAAATTGTTTGTTAACCATTATTTAATTGGGCCAATAAAATGCCATGGAACGCTCATGGGAAGCCCAATTCTCAATATATAAGTCCCGTTATGCAATTGGGGTCATTTAAACTACCATGGAACGCTCATGGGAGACCCAATACACGAAGTTTGGTTGTACAATTTAGTTGGGCCATTCAAATTACCATGGGAAGCCCATGTTAAGCCTAACCCAATAACATTTTACATTTTAATTTGAAATAAAAACTTTAATTAGTTGACTATCTCAAAGTTAACCACATTATTTTAAATCGCGACTTGTCCACAAGTCATGACAAATCACTAGCACATATTAACCACATTTCATTGTTTTTCATTGACTCGTTTACACAACTTACCCGATTCTCATAAAAATTTCACGTTTGGTCCCCGCAGAATGTCTTCTCAACTTCGTCGTCGTAGCAACCGCCGTCCATCGGCTGCTCATGATCGTGGTTTGGCTGCTTGCATCACGAAGGAGTTCACCGCTGCTTTGCCCGAGGTGGTGGCTCAATTATAAAACATCAATTCGAATGGATTTGCTACTTCGGCTGCACCCACCCACAACTACCACTACAAGAATTTCACGAGTGCCAAACCTCCTCCTTACCCTGGCGAGGAGAATGCTACTAAACTCCTCCGCTGGTTTGAGAGGATGGAAAACATCTTCATCCATAGTGAGTGTCCGGACGACAAACAGACTCGTTTTGCCACAAGTGTTTTCGAGGAACGTTCCCTTACTTGGTGGACCACATTCAAGGACCTCCAAGGTGTTGATGAAGCATTAGCCATGCCTTGGGAGGAGCTTAAGGAAGCTATGATGAGAGAGTTTTGTCCCGAGCACGAACTACATAGGCTCGAGATGGAGTTTTATGAGCTAAAGCAAATTGGTGGTGATAACTCTACTTACTCGAACCGATTCAAAGAACTGAGCCAAGTGGTACCACATCTTGTAACTCCGTTAGCCCGCGGTATCCGCAAGTATATCCGGGGACGACTTACGATCTTTCGTGACGCGGTTGTCAGTCGAGACCCTCTCACGCTGGAGGAAGCCATAACCCTTGCTGCTTCCTTGACTAATGATCACGTTCGAGATGGTATGCTGTCCCGAAAGGACTCCAAGCCTGCTGCTGAAAAGAGTAAAGCCGAATCCTCTACTGATGCCAAAGCTGACCCTAAGCCTGCCCAAAACAACAACTCTAACCCTTACCAAAAGACAACAACAACCAAAAACGAAAGACTCATCACCAAAACTATGCTGTAAACCAACCCAACAACCAAGCCCCTAACCACAATGCACCCAACAAGAAGCCGTATAATGGACCACACCCTTTGTGCTCAATCTGTTACCTTCATCATCCTGCATCAACCACTTGCCGTCTTTGCACCTCGTGCAACCGTTATGGGCATCTTGCCAACTCTTGTCGTGCACCTCCAAATGCACGAGCCGCTTCTCAACAACCCACACCGTCTGCTCCTCGAGCTGCTAATAACCCCTAAGCTCAAACCGGTGTTCCAAATACCCGTGCTTGCTATCATTGTGGAGATCCTTGTCATTTTCGCAATATGTGCCCATTGCTAGCCCGTGCCAATCAGGCCCATGCGACGCCTCCACCGTATTATGCTCATCAAGCCCAAGTTGTTCCCGCACCATACTACACTAGCCAAGCCTACCAAGTTCAAACTTACCAACCCCCGATCCCTCAAAGCTTTGCACCTCACACCTATGCTCCTCAAGTTCCGCAACTTATGGCTCCGCCAACTGCTACTGCTCAAGTCCCTGCTATTCAAGCCCTTCCGACTAATCAAGCTGCACCAACTCCTCAAGGTTCGAATGGTCGTGCCTTCATGATGAATGTGAATCAAGCCCAAAGCTCAAGTGATGTGGTGAATGGTACGTGCTCTATTAATAACCATTCTTCTTCCGTGCTATTCGATATTGGTGCCGATAAGAGTTTTATCTCGTTAGACTTTGCATACATTATTGATAAGCCTTGGGATAGGTTGTCTAAGCCTTTTACCGTAGAAGTAGCTAATGGAAATTCGATTACTATCGATTCGGTTATTTGGAATTGTGTCATAGTTCTTAATAAGGTCAAGTTCCGTATAGATCTTATTCCGATGCAAATGGGGAGTTTTGATGTCATAGTTGGGATGGATTGGTTGACTTTAAATTACATTGAGGTCGTTTGTTTTGATAAGTTCCTTCTTATACCTCTTCAAGATGGTCGTATTCTTAAAGTATTCGGTAGTACGCTTGCTTCTAAAATTAATCTCATGTCGTGCTTCCAAGCTCAACGTTATTTGCGTAAGAAGTACATTGCCTTTTTGGCGCTTGTGATGGAGAAAGGCAAGGAGAAGAAGAAGATTCAAGATATTCCTATAGTGCGCGATTTTCCCGACGTCTTTCCCGATGACGTTGTTGGACTTCCTCCTATTCGTCAAGTCGAGTTTCGCATTGATCTCGTACCCGGAGCTAATCCCGTTGCTAAAGCACCCTATCGTCTTGCACCGTCTGAAATGCAAGAGCTTTCGAGCCAACTCCAAGAACTCTCCGATAAGGGTTTCATTCGCCCGAGTTCTTCTCCTTGGGGCGCACCTGTTCTATTTGTGAAGAAGAAGGATGGATCATTTCGCATGTGCATCTATTATCGTGAACTCAAAAAGCTTACCGTCAAGAACCGTTACCCGCTCCCTCGTATCGATGATCTTTTCGATCAACTTCAAGGAGCCGCTTGCTTCTCGAAGATCGATCTCCACTCGGGTTATCATCAACTTCGCGTTAATGAAGATGACATACCCAAGACTGCTTTCCGTACTCGATATGGGCATTACGAATTTTGTGTTATGCCTTTTGGGCTAACCAATGCACCCACGGTCTTCAAGGAGCTCATGAACCGTGTGTGTAAACCCTACTTGAACAATTCGTAATTGTTTTCATAGATGACATTTTGACCTACTCAAAATCCGAAAACGATCACAAAGAGCATCTACATGCTATCCTTGACCTCCTACGGAAGGAACAATTGTATGCCAAGTTTTTGAAGTGTGAGTTTTGGCTTAAGGAAGTTCAATTTTTGGGCCATATTGTTAACGACAAGGGTATTCATGTCGATCCAGCGAAGATTGAAGCCATCAAGAATTGGAAGACACCGACGTCTCCTACCGAAGTTCGTTCTTTTCTTGGTTTGGCGGGATATTACCGTCGTTTCATCCGTAACTTCTCGAAGATTGCATTGCCCCTCACCGCTTTTACACATAAGGGTAAACCTTACGAGTGGGGGTCAAAGCAAGAGGAAGCGTTTCAAACTTTAAAGGACATGCTTTGCAATGCTCCTATTCTTGCCCTTCCCGAAGGTATTGAAGATTTCATCGTATTCTGTGATGCTTCTAACCAAGGCCTAGGTTGTGTTCTCATGCAACGAGGCAAGGTTACAGCGTATGCATCGAGACAACTCAAGGTTCATGAAAAGAATTATACGACGCATGATCTCGAGCTTGGTGCCTTCGTATTCGCCTTGAAGATTTGGAGACATTATCTCTATGGTACCAAATTCATAGTATTTACCGATCATAAGAGTCTCCAACACATTTTCGATCAAAAGGAACTCAACATGAGGCAACGTTGTTGGGTCGAGTTGCTTAGCGACTATGATTGCGAGATTCGCTACCATCCTGGTAAAGCGAATGTCGTGGCTGACGCTCTTAGCCGTAATAAACAAGTCAAATCCGTGTTGCTTACTTGTGTTCTTGTTCAAAATGATCTCGAAGAGCGTGGTCTTAACGCGCAACACAAATCCGTCACCGAAGGCAATATGTATGACGAGATGTCGTGTGGTGTGGAATCTCAATTGGAAACCAAACCCAATGGGTTGCTTTATTTCCTTAGTCGCTTATGGATTCCCGATCGTGATGACCTTCGCACATTCATAATGGACGAGGGTCATAAGTCACGATATTCTGTACATCCCGGTGCTGATAAAATATACGCCGATCTTCGTTCCATCTTTTGGTGGCCCAGAATGAAGAAAGACATTGCTCTCTACATTGCGAAATATCTCACTTATTCTAAAGTCAAAGCTGAGCACCATCGACCTTATGGTTTGCTCGAGCAACCTCCCATTCCCGTATTGAAGTGGGAAGATATTACTAAGCTTCCTTCTACCCGAAAGCAACATGATAGAATTTGGGTAATCATCGATCGTTTGATGAAGTCTGCTCATTTCATTCCCATCAAAGAAACGTATTCGGTTGATTGATTGGCGCATATCTACGTTGAAAGGATTGTTTGTCATCATGGTACTCCGTTAACCATTATCTCCAATAGAGATGGTCGTTTCACTTCTCGTTTTTGGAAGTCTCTCCCATCCGCTTTGGGAACTCGTTTGGATCTTAGTACTGCTTACCGTCTGCAATTTGATGGTCAATCTGAGTGTATGATTCAAACTCTAGAAGATATGCTTTGCTCATGTGTCCTCGATTTTGGGGGCAATTGGGATATTCATCTACCGCTTATTGAGTTTTCGTATAACAATAGCTTTCAATCTAGCATTGGTATGGCACCTTTCGAAGCTCTTTATGGCCGCAAATGTCGTTCTCCTATTTGTTGGAGTGAAGTTGGAGAATCTCAAGTTACTGGTCCGGAAGACTGATCGTATTGCTCATATCCGCCAAAATTTACTCGCTGCTCGTAGTCGTCAAAAGAGTTATGCGGATAAATGTAGGAAACCTCTTGAGTTTAATGTTGGTGATCGTGTTCTACTCAAAGTATCTCCATGGAAAGGTGTTGTGATATTTTGAAAGAAAGGGAAATTATCTCCTCGTTTCGTTGGTCCTTTTGAAATCATTGAGCGTATTGGTTTTGTTGCTATAGACTTGATCTTCCATCTGAACTCTCGAATATTCATCCGGTATTTCATGTTTCGAATTTGAAGAAGTGTCTTGCCTAGGGTAATTTTCAAATACCTCTCGATGAAGTTCGTATTGAAGAGATCATGCATTTCGTTGAAAGACCCGTTGAGATCATAGATCACAAGGATAAAGTCACTAAGCGTAGTCGTATACCGTTAGTCAAGGTGCGTTGGGAATCGAAGCAAGGAGCTGAGTTTACTAGGGAACGTGAAGATCAAATGAAGGAGAAGTATCCTCATCTGTTCGCTACAGCTATTCTTTAATTTCGAGACGAAATTCCTAAAAGTAGGGGATACTGTAACATTTCGGGTCTTTACACTACTAGAAAAATGCAGATGACACACAAATGTGTGTCAATGATAGCCCAGTCATAAATGAAAGATGACACCCATTCACGTGTCATGTTTTATGAAACACATTAATGACACGCGTTTATGACATGCATTTATGCCACGCTTTCATGACTCACATTTATGACCCCGACATATGACTCACATTTTGAGTGTCATCGTATTATTTTTTTTAAAAAAATTATATATATTTTTATATTTTTGCATAATTACTAATTTTCACATTAATGACAATAACTAAATCCTGATGACAAACAATAAAAAATACAAATATAGCAAAACTATCCATTTCATTTCATAATTAGAGATCATAAGTCGTTATTACAAAGATTTTCAAAATAACAAAAATATTCGTTAAATTGTCAATACAAAAAACATCACCGGAAAATAAAGTTTGCACATAAGTCGACCGTTCTCAAATTCCATCAACATCCACCTCCCCGTATTCATCTTTGCCTTCCCCAATCTAAGAAGAAAATTAAAGAAAGAAAATGTTAACAAAATTGGTCGGGTCAAACCGAACCAATATAACATATTCAAACCTGTAAATTAGAGTAGTTAAAGTACAATGCATTGCACTTACATTGTTATTGACGACTATTTCAAGTCATTCATCGGCAACCTCATTCATGAAGTTTAACAAGTAAAAGTACCCGCGCGTTGCTGCGGGACACGTTGAGAGTTTGTTCTGTACGTATAATAAGTGATTGGTATCTATGTAAATGTAATACCAACTCGATTAATCTCTGGTTACAAAATCAATATGGCTGAAAGAAAGAACAAATTTGTCAACTAAACCAACACCGTTAATTTGAGAACAAATAACTTTGACTTTACCATACACGTAACCTTCAATCAATCCTGAAACTTAACTTTATTCACCTGAAACCTGTCAATTTCATGAACTGCATGGAAAATCAAATCAGTAAAAAAAACTAACGGGAAATGTAGCTTTCTCAAGAGTAAATTGATGATTCAGGCTCTATATAAAAACAAATGACCAACTGGACTGAAATTAGTTAACTACTGCTGCATTTGATTCACATAAAACTAATGTGAAATGTAGCTTTCCGAAGAGTAAATTACTACCCTCTTTGTTGTCACTGAATTTCAACAACCAAAGCTTTTACTATCAGCGAACTGAACATGGTTATACGCAAAAAGCCAGTTTTACTATAATTTATGGGTCAAATAGGGTAACTTTTAAAATGATAAATTTAGTACTCATGATGTATACATGTACATTTACTATCATATATATTATAGGTTGCTAAATATACGTAAACTAGCTTATCATGCACAGGCTAAGAGTTTTTGCATAACTCAAGGTAAATACACTTGCATATTTCAAACACTGATTTGTAAGTCAAAATTATAATTACACAAAGACTCATATTAGCTGAGTTAACTATCACGCCGCACGTACATAAGGTACCTGAGTTATAAAGTACTATGAGCACGCTGCAATTGCTGACCTAGTAGGCAATCTGCTGGTCTTTTGGCGACTGTATTTTTTTTAAGCAAACAAAATAACCAAAGCACTAATTTTTGAAGCAAACAAAATAACCAAAGCACTAATCACAATTGAAAAATAAATAGGTCTTTTAACATACTTTCTTTTTACTGTATACAAAATATTACTAATAAAATTTGACCCGGTATTTATGCAACTCTTGAGTACAAACATGGCATGTGAAAATCCTAGCTATAAGAAGGTCATAGAAGCTAAAACAATATATAGTTTACTCTTGTTGTTCAAAAGAATAATGTGCCTGCAAATAAATATGTAAAATCCAAATTTTACATATTAGAGACAAGGCACTAAAATTATAATCCATAACGTACTGATCACCGATTGATGCACAACCCCTATAAAAATCATTGGATCTTCGTTTTCTTTTTTAGCTCTGGATTTACACTAAGCTGCCAGGCCTATTCTATATGTTGCAAATCAGATTCGTTTATACTTCATTGTCATGAGCAGCTGAATCTTGAATAACCTTGCTGCTTTTTCTTATGGTACCTTTTAGGCAGAAAAGCTAGTAACTGGTTAAAGTAGGATGTCTTCACATCTCGATGACATGTTTTAGATTTTAAAACGTATAAACTTGCATACGTTTGCTAAGAAACAGGGTTGAAGCTTTATAAAATTTGTGTGTGAGTTTATTGTTTTTGTAATGCACTGCACGTGTGAAACTTGAAGTAACTGTTGCTTCAATCTTATTGCCATCTTATTTGCAATTAACACTCAAATTTGTAATTTCATCATCCAAAAAATGAAACAATAAAGTAGGCATGTAGACAAGCCAAGTTAAGACCGAGATCGACTAGGCTCATGTTTGGTTCATTTTTGACTTATGAGAGCTCGAAATTAGCTCGTGAGTTTCTTTTTCAAGTTCGGGCTTGGCTCATTTATTATTTATTAATTAGTTTATATGTGTTTTTATTTTTTTTTTACATTTTAAGAAAACTTTAAACGAGCCTAAGCTCAGCCTTGAGGCGTAATATATAAAACCAATAAGTTGTCTTTGCAAACCGTACAGGCCCTAACACACAAACTGAAATGTTCACATAAACTCTAAATGTAAATTAATGTTTTCATAATCAAGTATACAACCCCCACTAGCTAATCAAAGGACATATATTAAAAAGATTAAAGCAGCAAGGATCAAAGTTCAGGTATTTTAGTCCACCACTACATTAGAACCCAAATGTTAAAACTACATTTTTAAAATGTTACAATGAATCGAAAATTTTAATAACTAAAACGAAGATTACCGGCAAGCTCTCACACAAAGTTCTATAAATGACATAATCAAGGAACATTCAAAGTCACTGGAAGTAAAATTAGAAATTTAGATTTTAAATCAGTTATGTCAAAATCAAGTTTGGTAATTAAATATATGGGATCAAATTCAATCAATTAGAGAAATTAACTTTCAAACACACATACAATGAATATTGAAACCAAATTTGTTAAAGATTACTTGAAAGGTCCCTCTCCTGATCCTTCTCTTTTCTTATACATAATCTCCTGTAAAATTTGAAGTGGTAACAATCAGATGCAAATGACTCCGACATAGCGAGGTGTATTACAATAATCAATCGTCGATTGTGCGGTGGAGCAGCTCTGGTGATTTTTTGGGAGAACGACGATCTCATATCTTTTGAGAAGTGATTCAATTTACTTTCTTCTTGGCAGGATCATTTAGAGAAATCGATGAAGAAGAAGAAGTGGCAAGTTTGTTCTTCTTTAGGGTTTCAAAACTTTGGATGATTTTGAAGAAGAAGATGACACGCTTATTTCTTTTCATGTACTCTTGTTTTTATTTCTTTTAGTTACGACCCTAAATTAATAACATACAAATATGCTTGTCATAAATCTTCTAGATTTTAAAAATTATGACTTTTTTTTTCATGACATACACTTTTGCAAGTCATAAATTATCGTGTGTCACTGTGCGCGTGTCATTAAAGGCTATTTTTCTAGTAGTGTTACAGAATTCGTTTGTTTCATTTTAATCATTGTACGAACATTATCGGATCCTAATCTTTGATAATAAATGTCATTTATAAGAATTTAAACTCCCTTATGTTCATTTTAAGTCCCTCATTGTTTACATGTTATTTATTTCTATTTATACCAAATAGTTCTATTAATGTTCATCTAACAAACTAGAAGGACCATTTGTGCACTTAAGCAAAACACCCCCACCGGAGGCCGGAGCGCTGCGCGACGGCAGGCTTCAAGGCCGCCGAGCGGCGCGGTGGAGTACCTGCACAAGTCAGCTCATTTATTCTTGTTTCCTAAACTGGTTTAAGGCATGAAATCGTATTATTTTTGGCATATTAGCAAGAAGTAAGGACCAAGAAACCATCTAATAACTGAAATATATGTTATAATTCGTTTACTTCCTACCCAAGATCATATCTTTTGATCATATTCAGTGATTCTTTTATTAATTACGTGATTTCTTGCTTAACGGGCCAAAACGACTAAAATTAGTTCGGTTTAGCCTTTTCTATATACACAAGCCTTAAAACCTGCCACAAATCTTTACCTAAACCCTAATCATCATCCTCCAGCCGTCCATACTCTCTGCCTCTCTCAAATCTCTCGGTTTTTGGTGATTTGTTGAAGAACCGTTCATTAAACGGTTGACTTTGCAAGACTAAAGACCTTTGACTCGTTGTATCTCGTTGTTTGTTCACATTCCGGGTAAGTTGTAAACTGAGTTTTCATTCCTAAACGTTCACTAGTCGATAACTTTCAATCAATTTCTGAGATTGAAGGGTATTGACTGGTCAATTGCTTTAAAACCCGATAAAGGGTAAAACAGTCAATATATTTGACTTCTCACTATCTCCTACTTCTGATCGGATTCAAAGTTCGGTCCAGAAGATTTTTCTTCTCGTAATTAAATTTTAAGGGTTATGACCAAAACCCGACTCCCAACTCGAAGTTCGGATTCTGGTCAGACTCGACTCATTTAAACCTTAATATTGACATAACTCGAGTTATACACATCCATTTGGATTGATTCCAGCGGGATTAGATTCGCTTATACTTATACTTTCATACTACTAAATTTCAGGTTCTGTTGGTTTTCATCGTTTCGGCGCGTTAATCGGAAGACTCATCATTCTTTTTCGTATTTATTATTAACTCGCTTGTTTTAAGGTGAGTTTTGTCATTCCCCCGTTTTCACATATTTTCAAACGTTTTGGGGGCATATACGTACTTATAGTATTTCATATTATACATATCTCAATCATTAGCAAATGTTATATCGAGTGTGAATTGCTAGACATAAATGCTAATTGATTACTTGTTTAATTTGCGCATTCGGAGAGGTCCACCATATTCTCATTATAGTATGATCATACGGCCGTCTAGTTTTAACCGGCGCCCGATTCGCTTGGCAATGGTTCGCTTGACACTTTATTCGCTCATTGGTTTGGTTTATTTACCGCTTTATTTACGTTTTGCTATCTTTTCATATTATATATTATTGCAAAACTTAATGACTTGCTCACTCAACATTATTGTTGACAAACCTATTGTATTTTCTACGTATATGCAGGTTATCGTTTAAACTGAAGACTTGGAGTTTTGGATTGCTAGATGAGACCATAGGCTTTATCAAGAACTATTTTGTTTAAGTTTATATTATGTATTATTTCTTTTATTGTTATGGATTCTTGTTTGATTGAATTGCTATATTTGGATATTTTGGTTATTTGAAATAAAATCAATTATTAGATATTGTTACCATATTTTGCATGATAGTTACCTCGAGCTATGAGCAATCATGCTCACGCCCCGGCATTTTCGCCTTAGGTTGAGGTGTGACACTTAACACTACAGCAACCATGTGGAATCATATAGAATGTAGGCACGTATTCGTGTGTATGTTAGTGATTCGTGGTTACTACTAGTGGGAGTATCTTGTTAAGTACACGAAATACATGATTAACAAAGTGTGAACACGAAAAAACATACAACTCAGGAGTTAAAAAAGAAAATTTAGTATGTGTATACACACAGACACATGTACTCACGGTTGAAGTTGTCGATTTTGCGCGTTGGTAGACAAAAGTGTACCAAAACTGATCAAGTTGTTATTGTGGTATAATGTATGTGTATACACAGGGACACATGTACTCACGTTTGTTGGTATCTACGTTTGATCGTATGTGTCTGGAAGTACCTGATATGTGAGTTGTATACAGTGGCTCACAATTACGTGGGGAGGGATGTGAAGGCGGACGTAAGTAAAATCGTACGTTCGTACGTACGTATGGGTTTACGGATGTGGGTGTGTGAGTAAGTATGACGGATTAACTGTACGAGCATACATGTATACGCACGTTGGAGGTAGGTGTAACATCTGCCCCGATCCGACCCGACCCAGGTACCCGTTTCTCTGACCCGAACTCTTTCTTTTATGATTTAATATATATTTATACTTATATTTTACTTTTAATAATAATAATGTTTTCCTTCCCGCCTCTTTCTCTCTCTTTCTTTCCGCCGTCCCGTCCCTCTCCTTCTCTCTTTCCGCCTTCTTTTCCCTCTTGTCGCCGTCCCGCCCTTACGCCTTGTTTCCCTCTTTTTCTTCTAACTCTTTGCTTGTCCTTTGTTCCTTCCCGCCTAAGGTTGTCTGCGCAGCTCCACGCGCCAGACCCCTTACAAGGAATCCTGCGTGAAGACCACCTGTTTCAGCAATACGCGAGACGAACTCTTCTCGCAGCGCGCTAAGAACGGTAGTTCTTCCCGCGACGCGCTAAGGATTGTAGTTCTTCTCGCAGCGCGCTAAGAATCGTAGTTCATCCCTCGACGCGCGAAGAATTATAGTTCTTCCCGCGGCGCGCTAGGAATTTTAGTTCCTCCCGCGGCGCGCTAAGAAATGTGACTCTTCCTGCGGCGCGCTTAGAAATGTAGTTCTTTCCGCGACGCGTCAAGGATAGTTCTGTCTGCCTTCGCGCTCGCGCTCTCTTGACCTTCTGTGTCTGCCTTCGCGCCTTAGCCTTCTCACGCTGAATCCTTCGAGTTTTCTTCTGTGTAATCTAGCCGTTTGCTTTTGTTGTGTCTTATCTTTTGAGCTGTTGACCTAATCTGCTTTATGTCTGAAAAGTTACTTTCGGCGCAGCATGCGCACCAACCCCATTGGTTGACAGATAAAAGTGACTGACATAATCTTTTGAGATCTGCTTTTGCCATGCTTGACCTGTACCTTTATCTACCCGCCCATGCTTTTTACTGTTCCCTGTCAGCTTTATCTTGCCCCCTGCAGCTGCCATATCTTTCCATATCTTTTGCTTTTGGAATCTTTTGCTTTTTGAGATCTTTTCCCCTTTTTCTAGGGATTGTGTCTCCTAGGGTTTCTCTATAAATAATAGTATTATTTTTCCTAACACATCACACACAAACACCTAATCTCTCCTGTCCTCCTTGTTCTCTCTGCCGTCTCCCTCTCTGCCTCCGTCTTCCTCCCTGTTCTGCCCTGCTTTTCCGGTAATATATATTATATATAATAATTTACTTATTAATTATGCTAACTTATAATCAAGACTTGAAACAAATCATTAAAACAATAATCTTATTTATAGGTTAACTTGTGCTTGTTTAAAGTTGGTTCTTGCTTTATCTTACACCGCATCGTTTATCATGTGAGTAATCTCGTACCTAATCCCTTTTTGCTTTTAATGTTTTGGGATGTTCATGTGTTCATACAAACTTAGAGTCTTAAACTTGTTTATGAACTTTAGTCGCGCAGTATCCCATGTGTTGAGGACGTAGACTTGGCTGTTTATTTGTATGTGTGGATCATTAACCGTCTTGTCGGTCTATTCCGCAGTTTTCATGGTACCATTAGATGAACACGGGAGAACTATCGTTTATGATTTTCTCTTTTGTTTACACATGCACAGTTAGTCTTGTTTGTGAGCTCAATTGTGAGCACTGGCAGTCTTATGAATCTTAGAGTTGGTCCCGATCAGATTACACCCTTGTTGAAAACCAGACATACACATGTTGCGCGCAGATTTTATTGTTATCTATGTATTGTATTAAACTTGATTTCTCACCAACACGCAAGTGTTTGACGTTTATTTTAACACATGTTCAGGTTTGCAGTAGCTGTTTTGGAGCTTGTGGACACATAGGACGTTTTTACTTTTGGACCTAGATTAAAATGTATCAAGACAAGTTATTGCTGTTCGAATATTATAATTTATAATATATTGATTTATGTTGGTTTAATTATGTTATCTTGTGTCTACTTGCGCGTGCGCGAATGAATATATTTATAAAATATTGACACCCAATAGTGTCACGAGTAATGAAACAATATGTGGCGCCCCGATGTATAATCCGCCTTTGGTCGGGGTGTTACAGATTGGTATCAGAGCTCGTTGACTTTAGGATAGGTGGTTAGACGTAACGGCCTAGAATACCTAAGAGTCCCTTCTCGCGCATAAGAGAAATCTCATGTTTGCGCGCTTATTGTTAATTACTCGTTATTTATGAGTATGCTCGCGCTTGCGCAGTATATGATTTTATGTTTTATTTCGCGATATTTCGATTTTTGTTGAATTTCGATTTTTATTGATTTTACCTACATATTCGTTTGTGGGATTTGAAAATCCGAAAAGTCATGGTGATACATGAATAGTTGATTTTCAATTTCCATTTACGATTATGTTCTGAGGTTGGAGACTTGAAAAGTCATGGTGATACATGAATTGTCAACCTCCAATACTCATTTTCTTGTATATTTTATATTGAAGATTGGAAAGTCATGGTGATACATGAATCGTCAATCTCCAATACTCGTTTACTCGTATATTTTAAATTGGAAATTCGGAAAGTCATGGTGATACATGAATTGTCGATTCTTGATTCGATTTTGTTACCTTTATTAAGTCTGCATTTAAAGTCATTTATTTTACTTTAACTTTTGATAGCATCTAACTCCGTGAAACCAAGCTTTATAAGATTAAAACTTTGCGCTAAAACCAAGATATTAACTAAAATTAAAAACTTTTATAGAATGCCTCCGCTATCTCGCCGATTTCAGAGAAGAGAAGCCTCGCGCATGCGTAGACAGCAACGTTCCCAGGAAATGGCCGCCGCGATAGCCCAAGCCTTGAGCCAAAACAATACCAACACCTCTGGCTACAACATTAAGTCCTTTAACGCGGGTAACCCTCCAAAGTTCACAGGTCTTGAAGGAGCCACCGTGATGCTCCAATGGCTCGAGAAGATAGAAAACACTTTCCTCCACACCCAATGCCCCTCAGACAGACGAACCCTATATGCTTCCAGTGTCCTGGAATCCAGAGCGCTTACATGGTGGAATGGAGTAGCTCATGCGCGTGGCGCAGAGGCTGCTTCTAGCATGACATGGGAGGAATTCAAGGAAATTCTTACGCGAGAATTCTGCCCTCCCAACGAAGTTAAGCGCCTGGAGGAAGAATTCTGGAACTTGAAGCAATACAGCGGTGAAGCGCGCGAGTACGCGACGCGCTTCCACGAGCTAAGCTTACTGGTTCCTCACCTTGTTACCCCTTCACGCCGAGCCATAGAGAAATTCCTTGGGGGTCTCCCCATGGAAATTCAAGATTCTGTATGGGCCAGAAACCCAGTTACCCTCTCTGACGCCATTGAGTTGGCCGCTGTGCTCAGCGACAACCATGTCAGAGCAGGAACCCTGTTCCTGCGGGGAACTGAGAAGACCAAACTCACCAAGACTGCCCCTGAACCAACAGAAACCAAACCTGAACCCTCAAACCGTAACAACCTCAAGCGCAGGCGCAAGGCCTATGCGCTTACCAACCCGCCCATTGCCCAGCAACCCATCTACCAACCCCCAGTTTACGCGCCTAACCCTCTGTCAGCCTACCCAACACCTCCTGTAGTCCACAACTATGCCTTAACCAATCCCGCACTCCCTGCCCCGCCAACTAAGAAACCTTACACAGGAAACCATCCCTTTTGCCCAACCTGTAGATTTCACCACCCAACCCAAACCCCGTGTCGACTTTGTACCCGATGTGGCCGTACTGGTCACACTGCTGAGAACTGTAGAGTCCTTCCCGCCAACCCAATTGCGCAAACACCACCAGTCTACCCGCAGAATCCACAACTAACCTACCAAAACCCACGACCCAGATCGTGCTTTAACTGCGGTGATCCCAGTCATTTCCGGAACGCGTGCCCAAGGCTACAAGTTCAGATCACACAAGCGAATCCGGTGAACCAGATTTCGAACCAAGTAACGCGTGGACGAGCTTTTAACATAACCGCGCACCAAGCGCAAGCGATTAATGACGTAGTTAATGGTACATTTTTGCTTAACGGATTTTATGCTTCTGTACTTTTGATACTGGCGCCGATCGAAGTTTTATCTCTCGCGCGTTTGAGCAGAAGCTTGCGCGAACCGCGCGATAACTTAAAAGAAGATTTTTCAGTTGAATTGGCTAATGGTGAAATTATTTTAATTAACTCGGTGATTAAAGATTGCACGCTTAACCTTAACGAAAACGATTTTCTGATTGACCTCATCCCTATGCCTCTTGGAAGCTTTGATGTTATCATTGGTATGGACTGGCTTACGCATAATCGCGCCGAAGTTATTTGCGCCAAGAAGATGATTCGCATACCTCGAGAAAATGGTGATCTTCATATTTACGGCGAAAAACCCTCCCGCGGTCTTAAACTTATGTCTTGCGCCGAAGCCCAAAGACTCATGCGGAAGAAGTGTATTGCATTTCTAGCCCATGTGGTTAAACCTGCTGAGGAAGAGAAGCTTCGCGATATCCCCGTCGTGCGTGATTTCCCTGAAGTTTTTCCTGATGATCTTCCTGGTATCCCTCCCGCTCGTGAAGTCGAGTTTCGTGTTGATCTTGTCCCTGGTGCTTCCCCCGTAGCTAAATCTCCTTATCGTCTTGCACCCGCTGAGATGCAAGAATTGGCAAGCCAACTTCAAGAGTTGACTGCTAAAGGATTCATTCGCCCTAGCTCTTCGCCCTGGGGTGCTCCGGTGTTGTTCGTTAAAAAGAAAGATGGATCGTTTCGCATGTGTATTGATTACCGCGAGTTGAACAAACTCACCATTAAAAACCGGTATCCCTTACCGCGTATTGACGACCTCTTTGATCAACTCCAAGGTGCCTCCTGTTTCTCGAAGATCGATCTCCGTTCTGGTTATCACCAGTTGCGCATCCGCGATGAAGATGTTCCGAAGACTGCTTTTCGAACTCGTTATGGCCATTTTGAATTCTTGGTCATGTCCTTCGGTCTAACCAACGCACCCGCCGTTTTCATGGATCTAATGAATCGGGTGTGTAGGCCTTTCTTGGATAAATTCGTGATTGTGTTTATCGATGATGTTCTGGTGTATTCTAAGACCAAGGCCGAGCATGAGCAACATCTCCGATTGGTGTTGCAAAAGCTTCGAACCGAGCAACTCTATGCTAAGCTTTCCAAGTGTGAATTCTGGTCTGATGAAGTACAGTTTCTTGGTCATGTTGTAAACAAGATGGGTATTCATGTCGACCCATCCAAGATTGAAGCAATCAAGAACTGGATTACGCCATCCTCTCCTTCCGAGATCCGTTCCTTTCTGGGCTTAGCTGGTTACTACCGGCGTTTCATTTCGAACTTCTCGAAGATCGCTTTGCCTTTAACAGCTCTAACGCACAAAGGTAAACCGTATATTTGGGGCTCGAAGCAAGAAGAAGCCTTCCTATCGCTCAAGCGATTGTTGTGTGAAGCTCCTGTTCTTGCGCTACCTGAGGGTAATGATGATTTTGTCGTGTATTGCGATGCATCCAACCAAGGTCTCGGTTGTGTTCTTATGCAACGAGGCAAGGTTATCGCTTACGCATCAAGGCAACTTAAGGTTCATGAAAAGAATTATACAACTCACGACCTCGAACTTGGTGCAGTTGTTTTTGCCTTGAAGATCTGGAGACACTACCTTTATGGTACTAAGTGTATCCTCTACACTGACCATAAAAGCCTTCAGCATATCTTTGATCAGAAGGAACTTAACATGAGGCAACGCCGATGGAACGAACTCATCAGCGACTACGATTGTGAGATCCGGTATCATCCTGGTAAGGCTAATGTGGTAGCCGATGCGCTAAGCCGAAAACCCTGCCAGCTTAACTGTATCTTGCCGCGCACCCAGCTTCACTTCGCGCCGATTCAAAGCAACCTTGAATCACGTATTCGTGACGCGCAACGCGCATCCATCAGTAATGGTAACCTTCGCGCCGAGTTAGAGTGTGGCGCGGAAGCACTCTGTCTCCCTAATCTGAGTGGAATTCTCTGCTATCTCAATCGCATCTGGATTCCCTTTGATGAGAATCTTCGCGCCGATATCCTGAGTGAAGCGCACAAATCTCGATATTCTATTCATCCCGGCGCTGATAAGATGTACAAGGATTTGCGCATTACTTATTGGTGGCCCGGTATGAAAAAGGATATTGCTGTGTTCGTAGCTAAATGTCTGACTTGTTCTAAAGTGAAAGCTGAACACCAACGCCCATCTGGTTTGCTCGAACAACCAGAAATTCCTACGTGGAAATGGGAAGGTATAGCGATGGACTT